>NW_008658608.1:27192-42531 GCF_000695815.1 Acanthisitta chloris | reverse complement strand
AGAGCTCCCCCAGGTGCAGTGGCCTCTGGCTGCTTGGAGGCTGCTGCTGAATAAAGGGCAAATCTGGACCCTCTGAGCAGCAAAGTAAGAATATATAGGTGAGGAGAAGGAAGATGGGGATGTGGGAAGCAAAGGAATGGACTCCCTGCTGCTGGTTCTTGGGGTACTAACTCCAACCATCCCCTTCCCATCAGACTGAGCACGGGGCAGGCTCTGTCTCTGGGAACTCAGGAGGTGTTTGTGAGATGGAGAGAAGCAGCTTTGTGCTTCTGAGACTGGCTGAGAGAATCTGGAACTAATGAGCTAAGCAAAAAGTGTTTGTGAGATGGAGAGAAGCAGCTTTGTGCCTCTGAGACTGGCTGAGTGTATCTGGAGTCTGTCCTGGTTCTGCCACAAGCTCCACAGATTTGCCTTGGATGATGAACTGCAGTTGGTGAGGGATCTCAGGATCTTGTGGCTCCTGTGTTTTCCACCTCCTTTCACTGTATGGATGGTGAGAACCAGGGATGCCTTTCCCTCCTGCTCACACCCAGCACTGAGCCCCTGGGTTTGGGTGGGTGCAGACAGTGCTGCCAACCCAGCACGAGCTGCTTCTGGGAGACAGTGACTGCCAGGTGACAGGACAGCTGAGAGGGGATGCAGGACAGGTTGGTTAGTCAGCTAGAAAGCTGTGGCACGGGGGGTTAGATCCTTTCAAACTGAAGTGGGAATTACCCGTACCAAGTGTTTCCTCAGTCGCTTGGAAGGAGGAAAATTCCCATGATCGTGGGTTGAAATTGGCTGTAAAACAAGAGCATCCAGTTGAGTAGTTGGCTCCTGGTGAGCTGGCTCCAAGGCCTGTGCCTGGCATTGCTCTGTGGAACACTCCCCACTGCTTTGGAGGCAGCCCCAAACCAGCAACCTGGGTATAGGGAGCAGAGGGAAGCCTGGTCTGTCTGCCTTGGGTTCTAGGGATGGAGAATTGACTTCTCATTGGGAGAACAAAGCTCTCACTGCCATACAGCTGTCCTGAGCTGCAAGAAATGACCAGCCTAGGTTTGTCTCCTCAACATGACTATCCTGCAGAGAAATCTGCATGTAGAGGCTTCGATTTAGAGCAGGAGGGACACAAGTAGAGGAACATTTCTTGCTCAAGCACAGTGTCTCAGCACTGTGACAGGCATGTGCTCCAGGGTTTCACCAGCACGTCGTGCTGTGCTGCAGATTGGTGCTGTTGAACCCCTTTTGTGAGGCACTGGGCTCCCAGAGGAGTGGGAAAGAGAGGAAAGCTTTGAGCTGCTATGCTGCCATCCTGTGGGCTGCTGCTCCATTTAAGCTCTGCTTCTATTTACACACTTCTCTCTCCCTCTTTGTGTGCCTAAGTCCTTTCTGCTCATCATTCAAAGCCTTTCCAAAGGCACAAGATGATCTTTCCAACTTCCTCCTGGCTTTGGCCAAACTGGTTGCACCATCAGGAGAAGAAAGCTTAGTGGGAGAGGAGAGAAAGGAGCATTGAGCAGTTAAGCAGATTGTTCCTCTGGTCTTTTAGGCAGCATTTGAAACCTTTTATGTCTTTCCTCTGCCTCATCATGTCATCCCTGCAGGAAAATGCTTTCTCATAGAGTTATAGAATGGTTTGGGTGGGAAGGGACCTTAAAGATCATCTTGTTTCACCTCTTGACATGGAACCTTCCACCAGCCCAGGTTGCTCCAAGTCCCATCCAACCTGGCCTGGAACACTTCCAGGGATGGAGCAGCCACAGTTTCACACTGTGCCAGTGCCTCAGCACCCTCACAGGGCAGAATTTCTTCCCAATATCCCACCTAAACCTGTTCCTTGTCAGTGTGAAGCCATTCCCTGTGATACTGTCCTTAATGACAAGAGGGGTGAAGTCTCCTTGAATTTAAGCAAGGCTTAAAACCTCAGAGGTTCAGCCAAATCCCAGCAGCTTCTTAGCTTGGGTCACTGCAATTAGCACTATTTGGGCACATCCCTCAATGCAGCAAAGAGATTTACCACTGTGATCTGAGGCAGTGATCCAACCTAGCAGGACAAAAGGTGTTACCAAAGCAGCATGAGATCCTCAAGGATTCTGTGCACATTACACAATGCAAAGGGTAAAACTCCTCCTTCCCTCCTGTTTTATGGAATTCCTTAGGAAAGATGCAATCAGCTGCAGTGCTGGACTTTGGCATGACACATGGAGAGAGCACAGAAAGCTCTAGAGAGTTAAATGATGATGGATCATTATTCAGGGATAATCCTTTGCTAGCCACCATGAGCTAAGTGGGTCATTTCTTCTGTTTTGCTTACTGGTTCATTCTGGTCCCAGCTGGATCCTGAGCCCTGACTCTGATGGGGAACCCAGTGCTGGTCAATCCCCATTTCAGCACAGACTGTGTGTGCAATCATGGGCTTTAGTTGTTTTGGACAAAGTGACTTTGTTGGTAGAAAACATAGAGTGAGTAGTTTTGGAAGGCAGCATGAATGTGCTGTCAGGAAAACACAGATGTGTAGGTGGAATAAATGCTCTCCCAGTGTTTGTATTGTCAAAAGGGCATTGCAGGAGGAGAGAGCACTCCACGTTAGGCTAGAGATGGTTTCAGCTTGTGCAGCTTCAGAATTAACTTTCCTAAAGTGAATTTAGCAAATTGAACTGATTTTAGCATGAACTCCAGCACAGTTCTGGCTGCAGGGCTGAGTTGTGGTCTCTCCCCAGCACCACCAGCTCTGCTTGGCAGGACATGTGTTTCCCTTGGGGTGGAAAAGCAGCTCGAACCATCTGGGAGATGTTTGGAGCCAGATTCCATGCAAAACAAACCCACCCAGCAAATTTCCCTCTGCCCCCTAACCTGGGGAGCCTGCAGGGAACACTGGGCTGGGAATGCTGTCCTTGCCCCTGGAATCTGCTCCACACAGAGTCCTCACCCTGTGGTGCCAGGCAGGGCTGCAGGGAGCTGCCAGGCTTGGGCAGGGAGCAGAGGGGAAGGGCAGAGTGGCAATCCAGACAAAGGGCTCAGTGTTGGGATCTGGGTTATCCCCAGGAAACCTCAAGACAGAGCAGGAATAAGCCTCCAGGGAAGTGCTGCTGCTAACTGCTGCCATCTCCCTGCCCACCCTCTGGTTTAGCAGAACAGCAGCTGGAAACAGCTGGAAAAGCCAGAAAGGGATGAAATTGAGTGAGTTGTTTGTGCTACCCTTCCTGGTGGTTTTCCAGGCATTTGCCTTGCCTGAGCTTTCAGCACTCTCAGCCTTCTCAGTTTGGAGATCCTGATGCTAATTTAGGACCAGACAACTGTCAGTTTAGGACTGAATGTGTTGAAAAGAGTCATTCACTCCAAAGACTCATCCTGGAGTGGTCATGGAACAACTGGGACACAGCAAATCTCCAGGGCTCTTGTTGTCAGAGCTCAGCAAGAACACACTGCTTTTTTAGGACACTTTCCTCACTTCTTCTGGCCTTTTTCTGTAAGGAGAAAAAGTAAGTTTGCTGCTGAAAGTCAAATCCTAATGCAGAGCAAGCCTAGTGCAGCTTTCACACTTGATAGCACAGTAAGATAAGCTTTGGGTGGAGAATGACACTGACTTTAACCTAGGAACACATGTGAAAACTCCCTTGTATTCACTAACTGTGGTCTGACAGAGCTCAGTGACTTCACCTTTTCTCCATAAATCTGAGAACCTTTTCTGCCTTGAGATGACAAAACCTTCTCAAAGCTCTTTAAGATGAAGAGAAGGCTCAGCACAACCAGGCAGAGGGATGGACCTGGGAAATATGAGGGAAGGCAAATTTTAGGCCACATCACCACTGAAGTTCCTTTCCTAAGCTGTGTTTGGAGGAAACCTGAGCACCAAGAGGGTCACATACCTTTGGGAGCCAGGAACATGGAGAATCTCTTCAGGTTGTCAGGCTGGTTCCACTCATAGTTGTTCATCATGAACCGATGGTCACCTGGAGGAGCAGAGCAGGACATGAGCTGGAGGAGGCACAAGATAGATGGGAGGAGTGGGAAGGGATAACAGAATGGAATTGACTTCTTGAGTGCTGCTCCTTGGAAACAAGTTCCTCTAACTCTTAATTCCCCTGTGGACTCTGGTTTGAGCTGGAGCTGCCCAGAAGTTCAGTCTGGGATGAAAGGGAAAACTAGCAGCAGCCACTCAGGAGATCAAGTGTCTCCTAAAAACTATAGGGAAACATGAGGGTTGGTGGCATTTTCCTGCCCAAATCCTGCTGTGTGGCTAAAACTGTGTCCCACTTCCAAAGCAGTGGTTTGGGTTTGGCTTCTCTTGTGTGTTAGCTTGAGCTCAGGGTTGGTTTGCAACTGAAAGGATTTTAAGCTCAAGACAGGCAGTGTTGGGAGACCTAATATGTAGAGAAAGATGCTAAACCTGAGCTGCAAACAGCTCTAGACTCTTGGACAAGTGTTCAAGGCCTGAGCAGTGGATGAACTCTACTCTTCTGGCAGCTCTGACACAGCCTGGGTTTGGTTTTCTCACCCTGACCCATAGGAAATGCTGTTTTATCAATGCACCTGCTCATAAAAATACCTTCTCATCAGGTCTCTATAAACCTATTGTTCTTTACAAGGAAGCAAACTTAGTTCCTGTGTTTAAGTAGTTCCATTCTTTGCTTCTTAAGTCACTGAACAAACTTGGATTTTATTTCTCCAATTTATTTCTGTGTTGTTTAAACTCCCTAGATGCTCTTGGCTTATTTGTCTCTCTGTCATGCTACTACGTAGGAACCTGTTATGACAACTGAAGGGAAGTGATTCCCTTTGGAGTCTGCTATTAAGCAGGTTTCATTCCATTAATATAATATTTCTTCCTGGGAAGGCTTTTTTTTTTTTTTTTCCCTTTAACACAAGAAGATCAAGCCAGTTGCAAATGAATTTGTTGCAGTGACTCAGGGGGAGTCCGAGTTAATTAAATCCATTAAGTAATTGTGGAGTTATTTCCTTGCAGTCAGGAGCTGCAGAGTGCTGCCCTCTTTCATCTGCAGCCACAGCTTGGAAAACTCAGAGCTCTGATGTTTCTGAGACTCCCCTGAAATAGCATTTCCCAGCTGAGTCCTAGCACTGCTCTTTTCATTAGGCAGACTCCAAGCTGGGGCCATTAAAGCTGGAAGCACCCAGGTTTCTGGCAGGACTTACTTCTTGCCTTGCTTAGGTATGTTTTTTTGGCACTGGAATTCCATAGATTTGCAAGTTCTGGCAACAGGAACGTGGAGGAGAACCCAGGGCAGGGTAGGGTGGGACTAGATAGTCTCTAAGGTCCATTCCAACCCCTTAATATACTGTGAAACTAGGATTGGAAGTGATCAAGTGATGAAGTGATCAGTCTTGATCCTGAGCTATTAGAACTGATCAGTTAGAAGTGATAAAGAAGTGACCAGTCTTGATCCTGAGCTATTAGAACTGATCAGTTAAAAGTGATCAAGTGATGAAGAAGTGATCAGTCTTGATCCTGAGCTATTGGAACTGCTCAATTAAAAGTGATCAACTGATAATGATCAGTCTTTATCCTGAGCTATTAGAACTGATCAGTTAGAAGTGATACAGAAGTGATCAGTCTTGATCCTGAGCTATTGGAACTGCTCAATTAAAAGTGATCAACTGATAATGAAGTGATCAGTCTTTATCCTGAGCTATTGGAACTGAGCCTATGCCTGATCTTGTTGGGTGGTCCAAATGGCCAAGTAAAATGTTTCAGGAGCAGCCAAAAACAGATCAACAGATGGGAATTCTGCAGAGCCTGAAAATCTCTAGCTGTGCACTGAGAGCACTCTGAGTGTGATTCCTGACTTGTCTGAAAGGTTCACTCTATTAACCAGAAGTGTCTGGTCCATCTGATTCACATCTGGTGGGGAATGATAGCACCAGATAGTGTATTAACATAGGAGGAATGTCTATCAAGTCATAGAATCATAGAATCAACCAGGCTGGTTGGAAGAGACCTCAAAGATCATCAAGTCCAACCCTACCATGGTTACTAGACCATCCTGCAGATCTGCAGCCAAGTTCCTCAGCTGCTTGTGTTGTCTGAACTGGACTTGAGGTTATTTCTGCATCTTTTTGAGTCACATCCTCCTGAAGAGCACAGCATGCCATTCCCCCTCACCTTACCTATCCAGCTTCCTGACCTTTATTGTTCTGCTATCTGGGCTTCCCCAATTACCAATAGATTACATCCTTGGAGCAGCCTGCAGAGATAACAATTCATTCCCATCCCTGTTATTCTCAGTGCAAGAGGCCATTGCATGGCATTAGGTAACATGCCCAAGGTCACAAAGGCTGTTTGTGGGAGAGTTGGGAAGTGAACCTCATCCTAGTGCCCTGTCCTAATCTTCTGGGTGAACCTGATGTAAGACAAGTCCTTTGGGAAACACTGAGAGGAAGTGGGTTATAACCTTAGATTCCTTGCAGTGCTGTGGGGTTGACCATGACCTCCCTGGGAAAGATCACCTTAAACATCACTGGAGTCTGAGGAGCATTTGGCACTGTGTCCCTTGAACCCTCTGGCTCAGGGCAGGTGGAACATGCAGAGGAGCATGACCAGAGAGAGTTCTGCTGGTTCAAGTTACAGCTTAATTGAACATCCAAACTGAGATGGTTTAGCTTGGAAAATGAGGTTTTCCAACACCAGATTTTCAGTCACAGGTGCCTGGGGGGTATTTCATGTTCCAGCAAGGCAAGCAGAGACTGAAACAGGCAGTTTATGTCATACCAGCATCTCAAAGATGCTAACTCAGCTGTCCATGAGGCTAATGGCAGGAGCCTGAGGTGGCCACATCCACCTTTCTGCCACTGCCTTCTCCATCTACCTAGTGAGCACTGACTTGTCTTAGTGGATCAGTGCAGTCTTCCATATGGAAATTGTCATGCTAAGCTTTCAGGGGCTTGTTGGAGCCTGGAGCAAGGCAGAATGTCCCTGCTGGGCTCTTGCAGCAGGGAAAGGTCACTGTCCTTGACCTCACAGAGAATTTGCTCTCAAGTCCCACACGGGAGGTGGCTGAACCCATGAAATATGTGAAGTCATGAAACAGCAGTCAGGGAAATGGGGCTGATTTGGACACCTTGGTGTGTCCTCCAGGAGATCCTTTACACCCCTGGCAGTTCACCTGGCTCCATCCAGGATAACGCTGATATTCCAGACTGAATTCCAGCCACAGGTTGTGTTTCTCCCACTTTTTCCTTGCTTACTTCCCTTGCTGTGAGCACACACTCATCATACCTCATCTCCTCTAACTCTGCACTCAGCTTTGCCAAGGGAAGGAGGGAGGGAAGGAAGGGGAAGATCTTGGCTGCTTTACCATTCTCCATGTGGTTCCTCTCGATGAAGTTGCGGCCCAGGTCTGCCTTGCAGATCTTCTCCACGTGCCTCATGCAGACATTTAGGAGGTCATCCCTGAGGAGTCCCATGGATGGGCTCATGCTCTCCCCTTCCAGCAGCACACTGTACGTTGGGAGGGATGGAGGGGGCACATAATTCCTCATCAAAGCCCCAAACTCCTGCGAAAACAAGGGGCAGAGGTCACTGAGGAACATGAGAGATGAAGGTTAGATCCTAGGGAAGTGGATAATGTCCTCAAATAAGATGAAGTGCAAAGGAGAACAGTGAAGATGAGGGGACAGACAAATATTCTGTCCAGGAGTTGTAGCCATCCATAAAAAAATCAAGTGTTGGCATGTCTAAGTTCATTCCTCACCTACCAGAGCAGAGAGAGCTTCAAATGTCAAGGTCAGTTCCTGACATGGATGTGCATTGAACTGGGGAAGATTAACACATCTTACATTAACTTGGGATTTCTCTTTGGGACAAATCCTGTCCTCATGGGAATAAAAAGGCAATGCCAAAGAGATCTCAGTTACCTGCAGGAAGAGCACTGAGTCACTGATCTGGTGGATCTGCTCCCTGTTCTCCTTGTCCTCCCGCAGCAGCTTTGCCCTCTCCTCCAGCTCATCCACGATTTCTTTCACATTCTCTGAAGCAATCTTTTCCCTCTGGTCCAGGGCAGCCTTCACCTCATCCCTCTGCCTCTCCAGGTCACGGATCAGCTCTTTGAAGTGCTGGTCCACTGTGGCTTTCTCGTTGGTGGTGTAGTTCTGCAGGAGGAAGGGGAAGACAGAGCAGGAAAGATGCAGGAGAAAGGAAGTGTTAAACTTTTCTGTTAGTAAATGACTTCCTGAAGGACACAGAGGGAGATTGATCCAAGGATTCTCAGCATTTAGACTCCAGGTGTGCAAGTCTTAGCACCAGAGAAAGGTGTCATGAGAAGTAATAACTGTTCCTGCAATAACTGTGTGTAATCCAAAGGGCAAAGTGTCTTCCCCATTGTCAGAGCTTATCTTCTATTTCTGACCTGCACTCTCAGGTGATATTTAAATACACTGTTCTACCTTCTAAATCATGGGTTTGGCTCTTCAACGATTTGAGGGCCAAATTCCCACCATTTCAAAAGGATAAAAGGTGCTGAAACACTCAACAAACTTGACCTCGAGGTCCTCTCTGAAAAAATACTCCTCCTCAGAAGGACTTTGGATGTATATTCAAGTTAAAATTTCTAGGTCAGGTTTATAATAATAATAATAACAGTAATAATCATCATAATAAAGCAGATGAAAAGCAGAAGTGGTGAGCCAATGTGTGTGCACCACATAAAAGGGAGAAGAATGGCTTTGCCTATTAATACCATGCAAATGTTCTGGGGTGTCTCCAAATTATACTTTCACTGCTCTAGTCAGGGTATAAATGACAAAAATAATACCATGACTACATTCCAACCCTTATTCTGCTGAACTCTATCAGTATGGAAATAAGCTGCTCCACCATCAATCAGATGTTTGGTGGGGTAAGTGTATCTGTTCCTGTTGTCTTATCTGTGTTTGGGCAACCCAGAGCTCTTGTGCAGTTTGTTTGTGTGTGTGGTCTAGCAGGAAGAAAAAGCAGCACAAGTTTGTTTCCAAAAATCTGCCTGGCTACAGGTGATTGAGGAAGCAGAAGGGACCCAGAGCAGGGAGGTGCCTTGGGTGGTTGTGTAAAGAGGCTGTGCTGCCTCTGCTTGATCTCCCGCAGGGTATGGCGCAAAGTGACTTCAGTAGGAGTTGTTGTCTCCAAGGTTTGGCATGAGTGAGCTTGGGAGAGTGATGAGATGACACTGGGGATGGGATGGAGTGAGTAAGAGTTGGATATGTCACAGAAATTGAGGAAAGGAGGAGAGGGATGTGGAAAGTGTCAAGTTTCATAGAATCATAGAATTTTTAGGGGTTGGGATGGAGCTTAGAGCTCATCCAGCCCCAACCCCCTGCCCTGGGCAGGGACACCTCCCACCAGAGCAGGTTGCTCAAGGCTTCATCCAACCTGGAATGAACATTGCTGGGGTTGGGGCATCTACTACCACCTCGGTACAGGAGAAAGAGAACTGAGCAGCTCATACACACCTTGATCCTGTCCCTCTCCTTCTGCCACTTGTCCACTTCATCTTCCACCTCGATGATCTTCAGCTGCAGCTGCTCCTTCTGCAGTGACAGCTCAGCCTGTAAGGAGAGAGGAGGGAGTCTCAGGAGCTGAGGGTGGCCCACTTCAAAGCAGAGCTGTGCTTGGCCCTGCAGAGCAATTGCTGGGAGGTAAAAAGCTCCTGGCACAGCTTGAAATGGGGATCATGTGCTGCCACTGGGCAGCATCCCAGAGCTGGGGCAGGAGATTCAGCTCCCTCAGCAAAGCACCCACCTAGCAGCCTACTGTCATGGTGCCACTTTTAATCACATGAGAGTCATGAGCTGGAGGGGGAAGAGAGCTGTTTCAACACTGTGTGCAGGGCTGGCCCAGCCCAGGGTGTGCCTAAGCAGCAAGAACAGTTTTCATCTCATTACGGAATGACGTTGGACGAGTGTTGCAACAGGAGGATGATGCCTGGGGCAGGAATTCTGTTTAGACAGGATTGTGGATTAATTTGCTCGGAATTGAGAGCTTTCATGTTGTGATGAAGCTGGGGAATGCTTGGAAAAAACTAAGGAGCTCACGAAAGGAGGAGGCAGGAGGTGGATCCACCATGGTTGGCTTAGATCAGCAACTTCACTTAGCTTCCATTGGCGTTTTGGTGTGCAGTGGCTCCCCAGAGAAGCTCAGAGCAGCACTTGGAAGGCAGTTGGTGGAGCTGGGCAGGACAGACAGCTTTGTGCCATGGCCCTGGCTCAGCCCAGGACCTGCTGGTAGCAATGCCTTGTGCCGTTAACTCAGGGCAACCCGTTCCTGGGTTGTTCCTATTCCCATGTCCATGCCCAACACGTCATGCCAGAGCCTGTGCTGATGCATTTCAAGATCTTTCCATGTTTGCTGTGTGTGCAGGTTGGGCACAGCACAGCTATGACTACAGGCAACCTGCCCATGGGACACTCACCCATGGGACACTCACCCCAGAGCTGTTGAGGAACTAGAGTTGGCAGAAATTCCCTGTGTTCAGCAACTCTGTTGTGTTAGCAAAGCTCTGCCAACCTGTTGTTCATGTAGGATCTTTTACTAAATGGTTATACTACCAAAAAGCACTTTGGTTTAGGTCAACAGTTAGAGGCAGAGGAGATAGGAGATGGATAAATCCACTCTCACACATCTAACCCAGCTGCCCATCCCAGGATGGAATAGGACATGAAAACCTGGGGGGGTTGTGATCAGAGTTGCCCTGAGGGTTGTGGTTTAAACCTTTCCAGTTTTCCATTCAAGAAAAGCACAGGCAACAAGCTGTCAGCCAGCTCAGACAAGGAACCAGCCCATCAGGACTCTTGTCTTGGTGCCAGTCTCTATAGTGGCTGGACATCCTCCTGAGCTGGACTCAAGCACAGCTGCCTTAGAGCCACTGACTCCAGCTGTTCCAGTTAAGGAAAGCTCTATTTTACAGAGGTAAAAACAATTTGAGAGTTGGTTTATTGCCTTAGAAAACAGAAGGAAGGGACAACCCAAAGGAAATGTGGTCAGAGGTATCTCAGTGCTGAGGAGCTGCATCCTCACATTGATGTTGGGGATGAGGAGAGCATTGCCCTCTAAACATCACCCACTCACCCTGACAGCCTTCAGTGGTGAGCTGAATGCTGCCATGAGCTCAGTCTCATCTTCCACAGAGGGTCAGAGCAGATCTGGAAGGGTTTTGTGGCCCAGCTTCATCAGGGAGCTATATTGGTTTCAAGATGAGCAAATTTGCTCTAATATTGATCAAAAGAGTAAAGACATGAGCTTAATGCAATAGTTCTCATGTTTTCAAGCCAGTGACTTGGAGGAATTCTTGCCTTTTTCCATCCTCATGTGCACTGTGAGATATCCTCTGCATCAGAGGATTTGCCCAGCAGGAAAATGCAATGAGATAAAGCTATTTTAGAGCCATTTATCCATTGCATTGCATTAAGCAATGTGAGCTATTGCACTGAAGCACAAGTTGTTTCCTTGAGCCACAGAAGCTGCATCCAGATGGTATTAATTGTTAGCTAGGTGAAAAAAAAAAGCACATCTGAGCAATTATTTCCCTCCTCACACCTCAACATCAGGATATTCTTCTGGAAAAAAGATAAGTGAAATCATACAGACAAGGACTGGAAGGATTTTGGGAAGAAAAGCAGAGCACATAGAGACTCCCAAACATGAGGGATTAGCAGAGAAAGATAACAGGCAAAAGTATCAGGTGATGGCTGAAAGGTGGAGAGAACAATATTACACTTTTACAGCCCTTTTAATTAAGATTTGTCTCAAAGGAATATTGTAAATCAGTACTTGCTCCTGATTCTCCCCAGCTTGTTGCAGTTCTAACATCCCTTTCACCCAGCAAGGCAGTTTGGGAGCCTCTGGGAGGGGATGGAACAGACATTTAAGAGCAGCCCCACACACCAGTTTAGAGGGAGATTTAGCATTTGCAAATGGAAATGACAGAGATAGTTCCAATAGCCACAATGCAAATGGCACAGTCAGGCAGGTTTGGCATGGGTTAAAACAGCCTCACTTGATGGCAAAAGGAAACACTACAGACAGCAGCAAGGGCAGGGGAGGTGAAGGGAGGTGGTTCAGTGTGTGATACTGCAAACAGGAATAAATATTGCCCCTAAAAAACCCACAATCTAAGCTTCCCATGTTAAAAACAACCTTAAAAAGAGGTCCAGGGAGACTATAGAATAGCACAAGAACTGGTGATAGGAGGAGGTGGATTCTTAAGGTGCTCTGAGGATGGACCACAACATAAGAAGTTTAGCACATCATTTCCTGATGGGTTTAAGGCCTTGTTCACTCTGGGGTTGGATGAATATTCCCTTAGCAACTCATCTCATATATATTTCCAGTAGAAGGGTTACAGATACTAAGGACACTCAACAGCTTCATTCCCTGGGAGGAAACTTGTAGCTTGCTTTGTATTTCTCAGATTTTCCAGGGTAAACAATCCCTGATGCCTTTATGTGTTGGAACACCCAAAACAAATCCATGGAGTGAGATTTGGGGGTTCAGAGAGGATCCTAAAGACAAGAGACAGATAATATAGCAACACCTCCCACTGGGGGGGATCCCTGCAGTGCAGAAAGAACAATAACACTGAGGAAGATCTAGGAACTAGAGGTTTAGACCATTGAGTTTGGTTCCAGCAGTTGAGAAATGCTGGCACTGAGTCTTCGAGCTAAGATTGATCTCCAATTAAAGCCTGAGTTAATTAGGCCAGCCAAGAGGCCTAAGTGAAAGTTGAAAGTGTACACCTTAAGAGTCACAACTGAACCCAACCCTTGTGCTGTGAAGGACCTGGAGATGTCAGATGATGAATGTTGCTTCATGATGCAACTGGTTTTTGCAAGGCAGCAATACAAGCAGCATCATGCCTTAATGCTCTGGGAACCCAGGAACATCAGGGAACACCCCAGTGTCCCCAGCCTGGGAGAGCTCTGCTAATTACCTGCCAGCAGCAGCCAAATGCACTTAATGAAGCTGGAGAAGTGGTGTTCAAACTAGTTGTCCCAGTGCAGGGCCAGTATTGGAAGTGACAGGGCTGGGAAGTCACTGAGTTGTTTGAGACATTTCTGCTGGATTTACCATCCCATTTTCCTATCTAAGACATTTCTGCTGGTTTTACCACTCTTTTTTCCTATCTGAGACATTTCTTGTGGCTTTACCATTCTATTTTCCTACCTGAGACATTTCTGCTGGTTTTACCATTCTATTTTCCTACCTGTTTGAGACATTTCTGCTGGTTTTACCATCCCAATTTTCCTATCTAAGACATTTCTGCTGGTTTTACCACTCTCTTTTCCTATCTGAGACATTTCTTGTAGTTTTACCATTCTACTTTCCTACCTGTTTGAGACACTTCTGCTGGTTTTACCATTCTGTTTTCCCACGTGTTTGAGACATTTCTGCTGGGTTTACCATCCCATTCTCCTATCTAAGACATTTCTGCTGGTTTTACCACTCTCTTTTCCTATCTGAGACATTTCTGCTGGTTTTACCACTCTATTTTCCTATCTGTGACATTTCTTGTGGTTTTACCATTCTACTTTCCTACCTGTTTGAGACACTTCTGCTGGTTTTACCATTCTGTTTTCCCACATGTTTGAGACATTTCTGCTGGGTTTACCATCCCATTCTCCTATCTAAGACATTTCTGCTGGTTTTACCATTCTGTTTTCCCACATGTTTGAGACATTTCTGCTGCTTTTACCATCCCATTTTCCTAAGACATTTCTGCTAGTTTTACCACTCTCTTTTCCTATCTGAGACATTTCTTGTAGTTTTACCATTCTACTTTCCTACCTGTTTGAGACACTTCTGCTGGTTTTACCATTCCATTTTCCTATCTAAGCTGTTAAGCAGAGGCTGGATGTCAGTGGGCTCAAATCTCTGCCAGCATTCTGCAAAAATGCCCCTCATCACTGCAGGAACTGAGGCCACAGAAGTCTCTCTGCACAGTTTAAAGAGAGTTCCTGACTTCCAAACTGGATTTTCCCTGCAGAAGCATTAATGCAGGCAAACAGGCCAATCTACTCAAAATCACAATTGCAGCAGGTCACTTCCCCAAACTTCCAGCTAGGAACTCCATCCTGCAGCACCTCTGGGCAAAGAGCATCTATTTTAAGCTATGTCCACAGAGCAACCACAAGTGATGTAGATAAACCACACAGCCACATTGCATTAAGGACAAAGGCCCCAAATCCTTCCACAGGCATATTGATACACTCCTGTTTGCTCTCTAGTCAGTGAAAACAACACAGAGAGGATGGAAATCCCTCTGGATGCATCTCCGTGGATGGTTGACTTCAAAGCCTGGTTGAGCCTGTGTGAAGTCTCCTCTTTCAAAAACTGCTTTGTGGCAGGGAGGAACACCCAACTCCTGTTCCTGCACAGCAGTTCTCTGGACCTGCAGTACAATGTGAACTTTGCTTGAAAGGTAAAGAATGAAAGAAGAAAAGCAATCAAAGTGCTCTTCACTAGAGCTGACCTGACATGCTGAGAACCAAGGCTGGTGCTGGAAGGCAGTGCCAGGTTATTTGCAGCTCTGGGACTGGCAAACAGTGGTGAAGTTGTCTGGTTTGGAGAACAGGGTTGTAAAACAGGTTTGGAGTGAGGGATCCCCTTGCCCAGTGCAGGATCCCCTTGCCCAGGGAAGGATCCCTTGCCCACTGAAGGATTCCCTGGCACAGGGAAGTTTATTTGCAGCCCTGGGACTGGCAAACAGAGGTGAAGTTGTCTAGTTTGGAGAACAGGGTTGTAAAACAGGTTTGGAGTGAGGGATCCCCTTGCCCAGTGCAGGATGCCCTTGCCCAGGGAAGGATGCTGGCTGCAAGGGGAGCTGCAGCCCTGCTGTGATAAATCAAGTTTCTCAGAGGGTTTTATTGCAGAGTACAAGCTGCTGTGGACAGTTCTCACATCTCAGCTCTGTATAGTTATCACTCAAGCTCACAGATGTTTCTTGGCTGTTCCTTGTGCTCATTCTCTAGGGCTGTGTGTGTGATTTCCCTTTAAATCTGTAGCAGGAAATGAATGCAAAGTGGATCTGGGGAAGGCATTGAAGGTTTGCTGGGTAAAATAAGCAAATCCCACTGGGTGGAAGCTCAGAAAAGTCTCTGTCTCCCGTGCCAAGTTGTCTCTGCCCCCCTGAGCCTTTTCACTCGTGTTTGCTCAAAGGAAGAGGGGGATGAGTCTCACCCCAGGCTCCTGAAAAGTGGCAGATGATGCTGTGCTCTGTCTCAGACAGATATCAGCCTTTCCACTGCTTGGCTAAACACTCTAACTAGTAGGTGTCTGTGTGCTGGCTTGTTTGCATTCTTCTGCTCTTAAGCTGTGCTGTGTCTGTCTGGACCATGAAGCAAGCAGAGTTTCCTAATTCTACAGAAGGATCTTTC
>NW_008658608.1:17402-27167 GCF_000695815.1 Acanthisitta chloris | reverse complement strand
TTCCCTACAGGCTTGATAGGCAAAGATAGACTGATGAAAGGGACTGAAACCTGCATTAATTCTGCAGTACAAAAGGGACAGATGTATCTAAACTAGGCATATTACTCCTCATTCTGTGCCTGTTTTGTGCCACCAAATTGCTAAGCACTCAGTCAGGCCTAAGTCCAGCACAACATAGAGCACACACATCACTTCTCCTGGAACCCCTGGAGTCACATTCAAGCCAGAGACTAGGAAATCTTTGCAGATAAACCAGTTATTCCTTGCCAAGTGACACTGGTAAAAGAGTTTGTCTGGATACAGTTGTTGGTGAGACACTGGCACAGGTTGCCCAGGGAAATAGTGGATGCCCCAACCCTGGCAGTGCTCATTCCAGGCTGGATAAAGCCTTGAGCAACCTGCCCTGGTGGGAGGTGTCCCTGCCCAGGGCAACTGGATGAGTTTAAGGTCCAGTCCAACCCCTAAAAGTCTATGATTCTATGTATTCTGGCCATGAGTCCAATGGGACAGATAGCAAATTTGCAGGTATTAAAGGTACCCTGGAGCTGCTTGGATGCCAAGTGTGAAAAAGAGGTAGGACAGGGATGCCCTGAGTGGGTTTTTTTGCTCACTTCATCCCCAAAATCCATCAGCATCAGCCTCACTCAGCCACTCTTCCAATTCATGGTCACATTCCAACTTGCCTGGTTTGCCAGACTCGGCAAGAATAGGTGATACACACGAGGGGCTTGGAAATGTTCATTCCTCCTTGTGGTTCTTGCTAAGGCTCCACCTCTGGTGAATAAATCAGGGCTAGGCATAAACATTTGTAAGCAACAGCTTTCGTGTTAATTGGCTTTGTCTGAGCGAACACTCGCTCAAGTTCCAACATGAGCAGACTCGTTGGCAAGAGAAACTTGCACATGTGTATGATTCAGATTGATAAAGCTCTAAATCCTTTAGGCTTGGCAGCAGCAGAATCAGCACAGGACAGTGCAGGAGCTAAAGCATGGAGCTAACCCAAGTGGCACAAGGACTCTGAGGGAGAAATTAAACATCATTTCTATCTTAGGTAAAGTCTTCTCTGCCCAGCTACAGTTGTCTCTTTAAATACAAGGTGTTGTAGGTTCATCCAGCCCCAGGAAGAAGGATCTGCCTAGCTTTGCTTCCTCAGGAAGCAACTGTTAACCTCATTGCAGTGGGAACAGCTCAGAGGGTTTGGACACTCTGGCAGACACTAGACAAGGCTCCACCAGAGTTAGGACTATGTGATGTTCAGAGCTGACATCAAAACCACAAGAAGCAGCAATTATGGAGCCAACAGCAGGCTGGCAAGCCCTGCAGGAATGTAAGACTGGCTGAGCCATGGAAGAAGCTTTGTCTGCTTTCAGCAAGGCTGCAAGTAGGAGATGACATGGTTAAGACCAAACAGGAAGACAGATAAGCTCTACCTAAGATGCTCTTTCAGCCTTCTGAGGTAGCTAAATCTCCCTAGCACCTTAGAGTTAAACTCCTCTTCCGACTAAGGGTAAGTGCAGAATTTCTACCAGCAGGGACTTGTATTTGCCTGTTCACCACATCACAGCTTGGGCTTTACCTAGCAATAGGATTGAGCAGTCTTAGTGCCCTTGCAGTTTCTGCCATGGACTGACTGTGTGACTGGAGGCAAACTGGTTTACCTTATCATTTCACAGCTCTCCTTTCTCTCCTCTCTCCTGGCCTGGCTGCTTAGAAACTTTCTAAACCAGGATATGCTTTTACTCTGGGGCTGTGCAAACTGTGGTGAGACCCTGCTCTGTCCTACAGCTAGTGGAATCATCATCCACCCACCCAGAAAGCAAACAAAGGTGAAAGACATTTCATTAGTGAGCACTGTTCCACATCTCCTTACATGTCCATCCCCTCCACCCTATTGTAGTAACACTTGAGGGGACGTGATTATGTTTTGTGCTTGCACCAGGTTTGGGTTTTTTTCTTCATCTAAGCTTCAAAAGGCTCTTCCCATAGGTGTGGCTTGACACTATTATAGCCAGAACAAAATAGAAGATAAAAAAACCCTTCATCTCACTCTGGGAAGCTGAGATGGCAATTTCCAACACCATCCTAGCACCTACTGGGACCTTTAGCAGCCACTGCTCTGACCACCTCTGTTCTGCAGGTCCTGAACCTCAGAGATGCTTCACCTTTCTGTGAGTAACACTACACAAACACCATCAAACTTGAGCCTGTTTAAAATTTCACATGTAGAGCTTCTGCTGAGAGTCAGGGGTGCAAGCAAAAGTGGAAATCAGGTTCTCCACCCCCTCCAAATCCAATGTGTGGCACCACACCAGCACTGTAACCAACCATTAGGAGAACAATCCCACAGCAGCAGCAGCCAGAAAACAGCAATTCTGCACTAAACACTTCCCAACCACCACCCCTGCATCCATGCCTGCATCTCAGGCATGGTTTGAGGAGAAATTCCAGGCTGGAGAGCCAAAGCTGTGGTGGAATATTGAGATCTGATGGGCAGATGTAATAAAAACAGCATTACCTCTTTTCCTGCTTTCTCGATCTCCACTGTCACTGTGCTGTGGTTCTTGTGCTCTTGGAACATGCAGAGGTAGCAGATGCACATCTGGTCTGTCTGACAGAACAGCTCCATGGTCTTGCCATGCACAGGACATTTTCTTGCTTCAAAGTCCCTGATGGGATCCAGGAGCTGGTGGTCCCGGAAAGCTGCTCCCTCCAGGTGAGGTTTGAGGTGCAGCTCACAGAAGGAAGCCTGACACACCAAGCAGGACTTGACAGCCTTTTGCTTGTTATCGATGCAGGAATCACACAGAACATCCTCCAGCTTCACCCTGGGCCGTGAGCCAGCTGCTCTGTCAGGCTTGTTGAAGGGTCTTCTCAGGTCTCCTGTCTCCACCAAGGGAAGAGAAGATTTCTTCAGGTCCCCCATCTGCCCCCCAGAGAACAAGGACTTCCTCCCTTCCCCATCACTAGGCAGGAAGCTCTTTTTGGAATCCAAGGAGAAGAGGGACTTCCTGAGGTCTCCTTTCTCTGGGAAGGAGAGGGCTGGTCTCCTCAGGTCTGCTATCTGTCCACTGGCATATTGCATCTTCTTGGAGTCTGCAGAATCCATGCTGAAGTAGGTTGACCTCTTCTCATCGGATGACTCCACAAACTGAATGATGGGCCTCTTCCAGTCACTCCCAGAGAAGAGGGAGCTCTTGATTTGCCCTGTCTCCAACGCAGCACCGCCCGTGCCCTTTATAGCTTCTTTCTCACCTCCGCCAGGGCTTGTGGTCTTCTTTGCCTCTTCTTCCTTTTTAGGAGTAGTTGGGCTCTTCACTTCCTCTGCTTTGCCAGTGGTCCCATTTGTCCTTGCTGCACTCCCTGTTTCCATGGTCTAACCAGGGCGAATGGCTTCGCTGCTCGCTTGCTCCTCCAGTTCCTCCCAACCCTCTCCAAAGTGGGAAACGTCTGCCTGGTGGTTGTCTCAGCAAGGAATCACTGTGGAATGCAGGAAACTTTTCAGCCCAAATGACGCACCTGGAGCTCTGCAAGGAGGAGGGAGAACTCCTGGATTAGGCTGGGTAGATGGAGGGGAGAAAGGAAGCAGCAGACGTGGAGGGATCAGAAGCTACAGCTGTGCAGTTAATTATACAAGGCAGTCCACACCCAGGAACATTCTTGTCTAACCAGGTTGGGGAGGAAGGGCTGTTTATATACATAGAAATGGCTTTTGGAAAAAAAGCATTTTCATTAAGATGTAGCAACCAGTTGGGCAGCTTGGGTCAAAAATAATTTTGCCCCTTGTTGCCAGGAGCTGAGGTTACCTGCTCACATTGATGGCTGGGAGAGACCACGAGCTGGGTTTGCTAACTGGGTCAGAGCCATGCACCAAAATAATTAGGGTGGTAATTAAAATGAACGCCTAGAATAAAGCATTCTTCAGCTGGGCTCCCCTCAGGGCTTGCTGGCTTCAGGAAGGAGGGGAAACTTAGGGTTAATACTGGGTTTAAAAGACTATTATCTTGATTTGGATGTGCTGATGGGTCCATCCATCTAGACCTGGCAATAGGAATCAGGATACAGCTGGTCTGGAGGAAACATTCACAGAATCCCAGGATCAATCAGATAGGAAAAGACCTCTGAGATCATCAAGTCCAACTTATGACCTAACAGCACCATTGGCTAGTCCTGTTTTGTCCACAAGCCATGCAAGCTCCAAAGTATGACCAAGAGGATAAATCCCCATTGGGTGCTCTGAGATAAGGGTTCAGGTGTAGGTCTGGAGAAGAGAAGGTTGTGTGGAGAGCTCAGAGGAACCTGCCAGGACCTGGAAGAGAAGCTATTTTGCAGCTACATGGCCAAAATATTCCTTGTAAGAAAAGAGAACTGAGAAGGATTTGCAAACAGATTTATCTCCACTAGATATCTTCCAGGGCAATGTTGAGCTTGTTGGAATCACAGATCTCTGAACTGTTTATAAGCACTAGTAAATTCCAGCAACTTCCAAAGAAGGTGGTTGATCTTCCACTCATATCATATCACTTTAGCACAGATGATGCTCTGATTTCAGTGAGAATTCCCTGAGATTAATGCCCAGGATGGAAATGAATCCAAAGCTTTGTGCTTGATTTAATTCTCACAGAATCCAATGGAGTTGTTGCTGCAGAATGGAATTTTTAGCTGTAATAATATCTCATTACAATCCCTAATGAAACCCCTGTTGGAAGGGGTTTATGTAGTGGAGGAAAAAAATCCAAGTCTGCATTTTAAAGGTGTTTTTGAGGTGTGGGGGAAACAGAGGGAGCCCAGAGCAGGAACAGTGTAGATTCTGGATCTGACAGAAGGAAAGAGGAGCAAGTCTTACAGATAAGGTTTCTAAGGACTTTGTCTGGGCCAAAGGAGAGAAAAGGGAAGTGAATTGTCTTTTTCTGGGCTCTCTGGTACATAGATCCATCCCCTCTTGCTGCCTGGATGTCATTATGGCTCTGTCTCCCTGAGAAATGGTTCAGGATATGGTATTTATTGGCTAATAGTTGCAGGGAAAGGTTGAGCCTTTTGCAGTCATTTCTAATGGATATTTCTTGCCACTAGCAGCAAAGTGTTTGGGTCACAAGTCACTCTGTGGCCTAGGAATGGGCAATGCTATTTCTTCAAACCCCATTTTATTGAAGGAAAAACTGACTGACATCTATGTATTTCTTTCCCCCTTGGCTCTCTGGGCTGAGCTGTTCTCTAGAGCATCAACAGTCCTGTACATCTCCAGGTAATTAAACAGGCTGCAGGGTGGAGGTGCTTGTTCTCACGTGTACAGAGGAGGCTCAGCAGAGCTTTTCCAAGCCAACATTAATGCTTAAGCAGCAAAACACATCTCTAGGTAGAGATCTAACGTGGAAGAAGGTGGCCTTGGGTTGGTTGGTTTGGTAAGATTTTGGAGTAGGTGTAAAAGATTCAGGAGTGAATTTTTTGATGTTGGTTTTACTGATGCAAAGCCAGAGTAAATCAGAGTCACAGAATGGTTTGGCTTGGAAAGGAACTTAAAGATCTTCTTGTTCCATGGGCAGGGATATCTTCTACTAGCACAGGTAGCTCAGAGCTCCATCCAGCCTGGCCTGGAACACTCCCAGGTCTGGGGCAGTCACAGCCTCTCTGGATAACCTGTGTCAGTGCTGCACCACTGGATTCTAGAAAAACTAATTCCTAGCAGAAGCTGTTTGCTTCTAGCCTGGCCTGAGCCTCCCTGGAGCCTGCAGGAAGGGAAGGATGTTGCTCAGGTGTGATTCAGGAACATTCCCTGCTGTCACCACTCACCTCTGCATAATGCCACTTTCACTGATCCCCTTTGAGCCTCAGTTCAGCCTTGCAGCATCCCAAGTGCTTAGCCTAAGTGCTTTGGGCACATCCTGCTTGCAAATCCCTGTGCAACCATGGCAGGGCCACATGTGGCCAGAGAGAGCTCAAGGGCATCACCTCTGCTGCAGCTCATCCTGGGGCTGCTGCTTTGCCAAGCCTCCTCTTTCCCCCAGCATCTCTCTGCACCTCATCCCATGTCAACGTGGCTTTTGCCTGCCAAAAAGTTGTCTGCAGATGGGGCCCTCCTCTCTCTTGTTATTCCTGGCCTCTCCTGGGATAAATGCTGGTCACACCTGGCTGAAACTTGGGGTGCACATGGTTGTCTTGGTGCCAGTGCTGGCTGGTTCTGCCTGGGGCTCACAGGAGGAGAATGGGAGTTAAAGGGGAGTGTGTTAGTTAAAGGGAACTCTGTTAGAAAACTTGTGCTCCAATTCCATACCAAAGTTAGAATATTTAGGATCATGGAATGGTTTGGGTTGGAAGGACCTTAAAGATCATCTTATTCCACCACCTGCCCTGGGCAGGGACACCTTCCACCAGAGCAGGTTGCTCCAAGCCTTATCCAAGTTGTCTTTGAACACTGCCAGAGTTGGGGCATCTGCAGCCTCTCTGGGCAACCTGTGCCAGTGTCCCACCACCCTCACAGGGATGAATTTCTTCACAATATCTAACTGAAATTTCCCCTTTTTCAGTTTGAACCTATTACTCCTTGTCCTGTCCTTGCAGTTCCTAACACAGATCCCTCTGCAGCTTCCCTGGAGCTCCTTCAGCTCCTGGAAGGTGCTCTAAGTTCTCCACACAACCTTCTCTTCTCCAGGCTGAACAGCCCCAACTTTCTCAGCCTGTCTCCATGCTCCACTCCTCTTATCAACTTCGTGGCCTCCTCTGACCTTGCTCCAACACTTCCATGTCCTTCTCATGCTGAGCACACCAGAACTGTACCCAGTGTTCCAGGTGGGATCTCACCCTTTCTGCACACACATCTTTGAGGCAATTTAGCAGCCAAAGCCCAGTGAGTGCAGCCAGGATGTCTCTAGGCCTGCACCTCCCAGAGGGTGGCTCCTGATTTCTCTAGCATGACTTCACACTTGGGTAGGCATCAGGAGTGATTTCTGCCCCAACTCTCCCCATGTTCCCTGCAGAGGACAAGTGTCTGTGTGCAGTGCTGTGCGTCAGGGCCATCACACACAGCCCTGGCTGTGCCTCTGACTCAGAGCACACACCCACCCCTGGCATCTGCAGGGCCTTTCATCTCACCAGCTCACACAGCTTTTCAAAGCTTCGCAAATGAATCCTGACAACACCTTTGCAAAATAGGTCTGGGTTGCTAACCCCACGTGGCAATTAGGGAAACTGAGGCATGGACTGTGGAACTGGTTGATTTTGCAGCAAAATGACCTTTTTCCCCACCACCCCCCCAAAATGACTCTGCAGCCTTTTTCCTTGCTCATCCTCTTATTTATCATGGTTGTTGTGACCCTTCTAAACCCCTGATTTTATTAGTGTTTAATATTTACCATTCTGTGATGCTTCTCTTCTTGTTTTGAACCCCATTTTTCACATTGTAGCAGAAAACTTTGGGTGTTTTATTGCTTAGAACAAAGTGTTTGCACAGTGCAATGTGCTGTACAGTAATCTCCATGAATAGATACCTAAAAAGCAAATTTCCCCAGGATGGAAAAGTGAAAAAAAATGGGGTGAATTTCCAACTAGACTAGAAACAGTTAAGCCAACCCCAGGGCACTCCTTTAGCCAGGCTCCAGAGTTGAATTTCAAACCCCAATGAGTGATGAAGTCATGGGGAATTAGCTCAACCAGCCCATGATTCACTAGCCCCAGTTCTCACAACAACTCCAACCAAACTAGGAGTGGGGAACCTGCCTGCTAATTGCCTCTCTGTGCTCTGCCCACTAATCCACACTGCCCTGCACATCTCACAGCTTTCCAGGCCCTTCTCACTTCTTCCACCTCTACAGGTGAATAACCTCAGAGCTCAGAAAAATGTCCCACTGAGATGCATCCAGGCTGTTTCTGCTGCAGGAGAGCACAGAAATCAATCTGCCAGGCATGTAGAGACCATTGAGCAATGCCCATGCATTAAGCAGCTCCCAGTGTGTGACAGCAGAGCAGGCAGAACGAGTTCAGTGCTCCTCTCACAGGTATCAGAGTCAGTCAGCAGCACAGCCAGGGAGACCAGCAGAGCTCTCCTGGCTGGGAGGGCACAGGGTAAAAACCAGCACTGGTTTCTTAAAGCACATCTAGAGATGCTCTGAGCTGTGATTTCATAAAAGCATAGGCTGGTTTGAGTTGGAAGGACCTTAAAGATCATCTATTTCCATCCCCTGCCATGGGCAGGGACACCTTCCACCAGCCCAGGTTGCTCCAAGCCCCATCCAACCTGGCCTGGAACATTCCCAGGGATGGAGCAGCCACAGCTGCTCTGCTCAACCTGTGCCAGTGCCTCAGCACCTCACAGGGAAGAATTTCTCCCTAATATCTAATCTAACCATTCCCTCCTTCCATTTGAAACCATTTCCCCTTGTCCTGTCATTATCAGCCCATATAAAAAGTTTCTCTCCTTCCCTTTCTAAGCCCCTTAAAGTACTGGAAGGCCCCAGTGAGGTCTCCCTGGAGTCTTCTCTTCTCCATGCTGAATTTCTATGGGATACACTCAATTGATATGGCATAAACTAAAGGTATTTGTGGCAATATAAGCTCACTGTCTCCATGGTATCATCAGCTGTGTGTTGTGGAGTAGGGGATGGAGGGAAGGAAGACTCAACCAGGAGGATCCAGCTCTTTGAGGGAAGGTTTTCCTCCTCGGGAGCTTCCTTAGGAAGAAGTTTTTTCCCTATGAGGGTAATGAGACGCTGGCACAGGTTGCCTAGGGAGGCTGTGGCTGCCCCAACTACAGCATAATCCTCCTGTCACATCAAATAGGGTAAATTTACCCCTTAAAAAGCACAGGCTAGAAAGAGCATCACAGGAGCAAAGGACAGGGTTGGCCTTTCTAACAGTCTTGGCCACCAGGATCCAAGCTGGAGTCAGGATGAGCTTGCTGCAGTCATCAACACGTTGCATAACTGTGCAGACTCCTCTGCTTGCCTTCAATGTGCTTCCAGGGCTTGTTGCACCACTTTCCCAGTGGGGTTAACTCAGTAATTGTGCCTGTGTTTCCAGGCTTCTGCTGGATGTAGAGACCAGGAAGGATTTCCCACCCCACACTTTGATGATTAACTTGGTTTCTGTGTCATTGCTTTCCAGTTTTTGTTTTCTTTTCCACCTTCTTTTCAGGCTATTGGAGATTGGCCCAAGGTGAGCTGGGGAGGTTGGGTGGAGTTGGTTGCACCTCTCAGGTGTCTGCTCAGCACAATCTCCACATTTGGGAGTGGGAAGGAATATTCCTTAGTAGCTGGATTGGCAAGGAGCATTGGGCATCTCTTCCCATCTCTTGTACTGTGTCATATTCTCTTTTGGCTCCTTGGCTGGTGGCAGATCTCAGCCTCAGTGGCTGTGGTGGTGTGATTTCATGGCTTGTTCCACATGCAAACTGAGGAGATTGTGATTCTCTTCTGCTTCAGCTTGTTTATCATCATCTAAAGTGCTCAGGGATCTTTGGGAACAAAGAATACTCCAGGAGAAAGAGAGTATTTAGGTGGAATTGATGGTTTATATAATCTCATGGTTTGGAGGGTTGTGAATGTCTAATACAGCATTCAGGTTTATTTATGGTTAATTTAGTGTTTGTTTAGCCTGTATTTATTCTGCAGCTGGCAGAACTGAATGTCTGGAGATCTGGAGAGCTGCAGCACCTTGTACTCCTTCCATGGAAAGAGTTAGTGCTGAGCTGCAGGTGCTAGAGTGGCTCTCCAGCCCTCAGAATCTCTTTGTGTACTTCTCTGTGAGGACTGATTCTCTGCTGCCTGGAAATGGGAA
>NW_008658608.1:14083-17361 GCF_000695815.1 Acanthisitta chloris | reverse complement strand
AATTCCATTCCTTTGTTAGGTCTAGTTCTCTCTGGGTTTGCATCTCAGCAAAAAAAAAGGCCTTGCATGAAACTCTGCAAGGCAGGGAAATGCCATCTCCATCCTCTGCCCCAGGAAGCTGCAGCCTGCCAAAGCTGGAAAATATTGTTTTCCCAGAAAGCCAAAGGCAAAGACTGGAAATCCCCATACAGAGATCTTTCCCATTGCTTAAAAATGTGATTTCCCCTCTAGAGCTGAATTTACTGCTCTGTGAGATACAATTCCAGCAGCTGAGCCATGAGGAGGTTTCTGCAGTTGGGAAAAGCTCCCAGGGCATATCAAAGGTAGGACAACTCCACAGCCCTTTCCTCCCTAAGCAGAGGGACAGTTTTGCTCCCTCTGAAGACCTGTGCTGATTAATCTTGTGCTGCTTAGTCTTGATTAGGCTGTATCTGGGTCCTAGACTTGTGTGACTCCCAGTGCCCAACTCAGAGAAAAGGATGGGGAAGAGGAGCAGAACAAGGACAGGCAGGGAAAGAAGAAAAAGGACAGAGAGCTGTTAACATAATAGAGTCTCTTTAACACAAAAAATACTCTGAAATCCTGTGTATTTGGCAACATGAAGCCAAGCATCCCTCCAGGCACTGGTGTAGCAAGGAGAGCATGAACTGTGCACGGAGAGCACTCCTTGCCCTGCTCTGCCCTGGAGACAGAAACTGTGGCTCTGTCCCTCCCAAGGTCTCTGGGGTCACTGAGCACCCCAGGACAGTGGGAGGGAGAGCAGGATGGGGCAACCTCTGCAGGTGAGGCTGAGGAGGGATAAATGCATCCTCCCCTTATGCTGTGTTGGTTCACAGGCCACGTGCTGAGGCTCATGGCAAGGTCATGGGGTTGTGGATCACCTCTGGCCCTGCTCTGTGTCTTTCTTCAATGCCAAGAGTAAATGGTGTGTCCTCCAAATGTTTCATCACCTCTTTCAAGAGCCTTAGTGCCTTGAGTTGGAGTCAGACTCCTGACACAGGCTCAGAGGACAAGGAACCATCACTCTCCCAGGGCTGAGCAGTCCCACAGGGTTGGCAGAACCCCAGCAGACAAGGTGCTGCTGCCCATGCCTTCTGTGCCCTGTGCAGAACCTTCATCAGAGGCTTTTTCTCTGCTTTCTGAGCCCAGGAGGCAGCTCAGCTCCTGGGGAGCTGCAGCCTGGTCAGGCTGGGCTTCTGTACCCTGTGTAGAATTTCCATCAGAGGCTTTGCCCCTGTTTTGTGAGCCCAGGAGGCAGCTCAGCTCATAGGAGCTGCAGCCTAGCCTGGTTGGACTTCCCTGCCCTGTGCAGAACTTTGATCAGAGGCTTTGCCCCTGTTTTGTGAGCCCAGGAGGCAGCTCAGCTCCTGGGGAGGTACAGCTTGGCCAGGCTGGGCTTCCCCTGCCTGCTGGGGAGGCCTTAGGGCAGGCAGTGGGTGGGCTCTGCTCCCTGTCATTGTTGGGTTCCTGGAAATCAGGAGGGGGGGAAAAAAGCCTGAGGAATGAGGCTCAGTGTGAACTCAGCTCTTGTGTGTGGCTGTTCAGAGGAATTCTCACTCTGAAAAGCCCCTGGGAAGTGAAATGAGAAAACATGTTGGAACAAGGATGGTTATTCATCCTGTGACTGAGCAAGACAAATATCCAGCCTGTGTGTGTGTGTGTGCACGTGTGTGTGTGTCTTGGTTTGCTCCTCTCTTCCCTTCCTCTGTAAATACAGGACTGAAAAATAGGGCAGCAAAGAAATAAGAGCCAGAGGTGAAGGGGGAGAGGGAAGAAGAGGGAAAACACTGGGAAAAGAAGGAAGGAGACAAAAATCAGACCAATTCTGGGTGAGAAATGTAAAACCTAGATGAGAAAATGAACTTGGGGCCTGAACCTCCCTTACTCATGGCCATTCATTCAGGGAAATGTAGCAGAAGCCAAGGCAGGTCAAGAGTCAGGACAAGACCTCAGGGAGGGTTTTAGCATCCTCCACTTACTCATCAGGAGCAGCTCTGAGCTGCCTTGCCTGGGCTTGCTTGTCCTTGGTCAGCATTATCCCTCTGCAGCCCCATCCCACCCCTGGCTTCAGGCTGCTGGCAAACAACTGGCTCACACCATCTGCTTTTCCAGGAGAAAACTACAGGGTCAGCAAGCTGCAGGGAAGGCCAGCAAGGCTGCTCTGCTCCAGGCACAGGGGATTTGGTGGCTGGGAGCAGGGAGTCCTTGACACAGCTCATCTTTCCATCTCCCTTATCTGCTCCTGTCAGGGCCATTCCATGTTTGAGGCTTGGGAAGGGATTTACAATTCCACAGGAGCATGTGGACACCAGCCCTAGCTTGTACAAATGGGAGTGAAGTTTGGCATCCAAGGAGAGTGCAGTGTCAGATGGAAAAAGTTGCTATTTGCCTTGGAAAGGATCTGGGCTGGTCATGGGAGCTCTTACATCACTGACACTGAGCTCATGGGCCTTCAGCACCTGTTTATACCTTCTTCCAAGCCTCACTGTTCACAGCTCAGACTTCACCTCTCATCCCCTAGCAGGATGAGACCTCTCATACATCCCAAATCCCTCTCACAGTCTCCCTGTAACCAGGCTCCATCCTCCTGACAACTGCACTGAGCTTTCTTTGCTTCACTCCTGAATAGTCTGGTGGCAGAAAAAGCTCTTTTGTGCTGCCCACCCAGCAAAACAATCATCTGAAGGGTTCTCTAGCTCAAAGAACCCACACAGCAGGACCTAACTCAAAGTCAAGGGAAATAATGAGCTCCTTGGTGGCACTGCCATGGCACCCACTGCTCCTTGCCTGTCCATCCTCTCCTACCCCCCAGGACAGGACTTTCTGTGTGGGTAGCAGCACATGCAGCTCTTCTCTGGGCTTGGTGGCAGCTGTGTCACCACAGTAGCAGCTTTATGTGATGAGTTAAGTGCAGAGTAGCAGCTGGACATTGTCAGGAGGAGAAAGGGGCACAGCCTCAGGCCAGGCATCCTCTGTGCTGTCTGTGTGCCAGGCAGCACTGTCACATGCCTCCCTGCTGGCCCTGCAGGACAGGGTGGCTGGGCAGGTTGGAGAACTCCTTTGCAACTGCATGGGAGCTTTGGAAAGTGCTCAGCACCCAGAGGGCCCAAAAGCTCCTAGATTCCTGCCTCCCCACCTTGCTCCCTCCTGGCAGAGCCTGCTTCTCCCTCCTGGCAGATCCTGCTCCTCCAGCAGTGAGCTGCTGGCAGAGAGGCAGGATTTGGCCTCCCTGTAGGTGGTATGGTTGTGAAAGAGGGTAAAACACTGGGGGAGATTCC
>NW_008658608.1:8083-14019 GCF_000695815.1 Acanthisitta chloris | reverse complement strand
CAGCTGGAGCTTGGGCAATGGAGGGAGCCATCCCTGCTGCTCCCCTTGGATCTCTGCATGTGCTGCTTGCTGGGCTTTATTACATTAATTGCACTGAAGTTGGAGGCTCCATCAAGTCCCAACTTAGCCTGCTGGAGCGTCATGGGGCTGGCTGGCACCCAGGAGGGACAGCCAAAGGGGTGGAGGAAGGTTGGGTGAGAAAGCTGCTGCAGCTCTCTCCTGGGACAGGGAAGGGCGTGCTTGCCTTTGCCTTGCATTCCCTGTGCCTCCCTGAGCCCTGGCAGCAGTGATCTGCCCTCTGGGACAGCCTTCTGGGGGGAGTTTTCTCTGCCAGGGGGACACATTGGCATTCAGGGCCACCTCTGCCACCACAGGAGAGGGAAGGGGCAGCAGGGGCTGCTCTTAACTGCTTGGTTACAGCTCTCCTAGGCAGGCAGAGGGAAAGGGAAGGGGAGGGAGAGGCAGAGGGAAGGAGAGGCAGAGAATGGGAGATGGAGAGGGGAGGTGAGGATGGAGAGGGGAGAGGAGGATGCAGAGGGAAGGTGAGGATGGAGAAAAGAAAGAGAGAGGCAGAGGGAAGGTGAGGATGGAGAGAAAGGCAGAGGGAAGGAGAGAGAGAATGGGAGATGGAGAGGGGAGCTGGGGATGGAAAGGGGAGAGGAGGATGCAGAGGGAAGGTGAGGATGGAGAGAGGCAGAGAGAAGAAAAGGGAGAGGAAGAGAAGGAGAGACTGTGTGTATGTGTGGACACACATGAAGGAGCCTTCACCCTCCCTGAGACAGGTCCTCAGCACTCAGTTGAGAGCAGCTGATTTGTATAAAGGTGTTTCCAAGGAATCAAGGCATGTTGGACGTCACTGGAAGGTTCCCATGTCTCTCCCCTGAGGCTTTAGGGCTCAGCGTTTGCTGCACTCAGTGATCACCTCCTGCCTGTGCAAATGAAGCAGTGAATGATGTCCCTCCCAGTGCACTTTAGTGACTCTTCTGTAGAGCAGAACCCTCTGAGCATCCCCATGGTGGGGGAGAGGACCCTCAGGTTAGTTGGTGCAGCCCTGCTGACCACCCAAACCCCTGTGCCACCTCTGCAAACCTCCCCCAGCAACCTCTGTCCCATCCCAGCTTCCCTTGCCCTGTGCCCTGCACCAGACTGGATGTCCAGCTTCCCAGAATTGTTTATTCCTCTTTGCTGACTGTCTGCATCCATATTCCCATCCCATGGATCATTCCAGTGGTCTCTTGCCCAGCCTGTTTGTGCCAGGGCTTGGCTGGGAGGGGGCACAGGAGCTGAGCTCCACTTTTCCCTTCCCTGCTAGGAAACATGTGGATTCCATATGCCCTGGGGGTTGTGAGGATGGAAAGGGGAGATGGAGAGGGGAGGGAAGGATAGAGAGGGGAGATGGGGAGGTGAGGATGGAGAAGAGGAGTTGAGGATGGTGGAGATGCAGAGGGGAGGTGAGGATGAAGAGGAAGACAGTGAGGATGCAGAGGGAAGGTGAGGATGGATAGGAGAGGTGAGATGAGGAAGGAGAGGCTGCAGAGCTGTGCAGCACATGGATGCATTGGGGCAGGGGAGGTGAGGATGGAGTGGATGGATTGCTGTGTAGCACAGGGTGCAGGGGAGGTAAGGATGAGGAAGGTGATGATGGATAGCTATGAAACACAGTTTGCAGTGGGGCAGGGCACCCTGCACAGTTTGGCAGCCACTAGGTGTCCTCCCTGGCTCACACTTGGCTCTCAGGGCCCCAAACATCTGGGCACGGTGCAAAAATCTCTCCAGGACTGACCCCTGAGCCCATGACCTTGGGCCTCGTAACCCTTAGCCCCATTACCTTCACTCCCTGACCTTTTAACCCTGATCCTTGACCTTTTACATCTACCCCATGACCTTTTGTTCTCTGCCCTTTGAACTCTGATCCATGTGACCTTTGACCTCTGGTCACCCTTGAGCTGTGTTCTCTGTCCCATGACCTTTGAACTCTGAACACTGTGACCTTCCACCTATGACCTTTTGTCCTCTGACCATTTGACCTTTGTTCTCTGCCCTGTTAAATTTGACCTCTTTATCCCTGTGCCCTTTTACCCCAATCCTATGACCTTTGCCCTGTTTATCCCTGTGCCCTTTGCCCTTTGCCCCAGTGCCCTTTTCCCCTTGAGGGGTTATCCAATCCCTCTCCTCTCCTCTCCTTGCTGGAATGTCCTTGGTGCTGGGAAGGATCACTGTGTTCACAGCAGGAACCTCCAGATCCTCTCCTTGGGGGGCACAGCCTGCTCCAGGCAATCCCAGTGCTCCCAGTTGTGTGTCCTGGAGAGACCTTGTGCACACAGAGCCTGGGAACTGCTGCCACACTGTGTGTCCCAACCTCTGCAGGACACAGCTCCTCTCACCTCCTCCCTCCTCCTGCCCTATCTTATCACACCCTGGTTCTGCCCTCAGGAACATGTGTAAACAGCCCCAGCAAACTGCTCTTGACAGCAAGTTCTTTGCCAAAGGAGCCACTTCCCTGCTGGAGTGATGCTTGTGGCAGAGGAGTTGTGTCCCTGCTGCTGTTTGAACAAGGGAGAGCAAACAGAGCTCCTCTGGCTGAGCCCAGGCAGTGTCCATGGGAGCTGCTCATTCCCATCCTGGCAGCTCCTCACTGCTCAATTCCCAGCCTGGAATTCTGCTGAGGGAGGGAGGGAACCCTGGAAGGAGCTGCCAGTGGGGTTGTTTTCCAGTCTGGGCTGTCAGGCAGTTGGTTTACATCTTACTCCAGTGCTCCCATCAAGTGTGTCAGGGCACTCAGAGGGTCTGTACTGGGAGGACATTGTGCTGGGAGCACTGGGCAGAGCTGCTGTGTGGAGAGGAGGTGACAGAACCCCTCAGCCCCTGTCTCTATTCCTTCATTCATTCCCTGCTGTGGGATTCAGAGCAGTGCTCAGGCTTCTCTGCTCCACAGCAGGTAATGATGGAGACAGGAGAGGATCTGTTAGGGATTCCAACTGTTCCCTGTGCTGCTTTTCAGGGTTTGAGCCCTTTCAGCTCTCCCTGCAGTGTCCCAGCCTGCCCTGGCTGCAGCACAGCCCTTGGCTGCCTTGCTCAGCTATTCAGAGGGAGGATGGGGAGAAGGGGAAGGAAAACAGAAAGTAAATTAGTCTCCCAGCTGGTAGCAAAGCTTCAGTGCAGTGGGTCCTGAAGTCTGTCCAATTCCTTCTCCCATTACTAGATGGACTCTTGGTTAGGACTGCAGTGACAGGACAAGGAGAAATGGGGATAAATTGATAGAGGGGAATTTAGATGAGATATTAGGAAGAAGTTTTTCCCTCATGGGATGTGGGGCAGGAGCACGTGGTGCTCAGTGTTGCACTGGGAGAGGAGCAGCTTCCCAACCCTTTCTGCAGCTGGAGCTTGGCCTGAAGCACAGCACCTCATTAACCTTGGTTTATTCTTTGTAGCTGCTCGTTTTTATTGCTCATAAACCTCTCCTGGTCCCTCAGCTCTGCTCTTCTCATCTTCTGTGGGCTGTGATTCTTCTCCAAAATGGCCATTTGATCAATCACTTTAGTTAGCTTGATCTTCTCTTGTGTTTAGATCACTTGATTTAGGGTTCAGATTGCTCCTGTTACATCTTCTATATTGCTTTGATTTTATGGTGTTCCTAGTGCATTTTTTTTGCATTGCTTTCTTAAAATTCTCTGATTCTATGATCTCTCAGGTCCATCCCAACCTCTTAACATGCTCTGATGCCACAATTTGCTACAACCTCTCACAGTTTGCTGGAGGAACAATTTCTCCATGAGCACTAATTCCTCCCTAGGGCTGAGCTGTCTGTCCCAGATGGACACATTCCCATCCCTCTCCCCTCTTTCCTCTCAACTCCTGTTTCACAAAGAGACATTTTTCCTTCCCTTCTCCCTCTAAATAACACCACATATGGCCCCAAACGGTGTGTTCAGCCAGCAAAGCTGCTCCTGACAGGAGCCAGAGCTAAGTTAAGCAAACAGGATCCAGGAGCAGCCTGGCCTGATGCCCACCTGAGCAGGCTGCAGTCCAGCCTGAAAGCTCAGGGAGAGGGAACAGAAGGATGTGAAAGAGAAGATTTTTAGACAGGAACTGAGGTGCAGATGATAGGGAAGTGATAATCCCCTTAGTGATGGCCTTGGTTTGTTTCTTGCAGGGATGGAATGAGCTGATTTCTGGACCACCTCACATCAAAACAAGGTGCTGATGCTCAGGATGCTTTGTGCTATTGCCCAGCTCTTTGCATTTCTCTTACAGTTGCTCTTATGGTGAAAATTAGCAGAAATTCCAATCTAAGCATCGTCCTTTGTTTTTTAGTTCTGGGTTTTTTTTTGGAACTGGAGGAATTAGAAGTGAGAGAGAAGGTAAAGCTTTGTCCACTCTGGGCTGAATCCTGGATTCAGTGGCTCCTTAGCTTAAGGAGCTGCATTTCCTCCCTGTTTGCAGCTTTCCAGGCAGAGGATGTGCATCACCTCACTGATGAGGTGCTGGAAACCTTGTTCTGAGACCAGATCTGAAGTAATTACCATTCCCTGAAGGTATATACAGCAGAAAGGGGCAATACAGAACTTTAGAGTGAGAATTCTCCAAGCCTTGACATGCCATAAAACTAATCTATAAGGCTTAGATCAGTGAGGAAGGAAATTTGGGCTGGTCCTGACTGTGTTAGGGGCTGTGCTGAGCACTCCCAGGGTCAGACTGGGACAGGGACAGAGAGTCCTGTAAAATCGTTCACCTGATAGAGAATTCCCACTCAGGAAGTGAGTCTTATTTAGCCTGGAAAATCACTGAGGCTAAGAGCAATGGGGAATCTATTCTGGCATGTGATAGCAGGTGAATTTCTTGAACAGCACCCACTGAAGCAGGGAAAGGAAAGGTATTGCCCTGGCCTGGATTTTGCTAAGCAATGAGGGCACCATGCTGAGAAAGTTACCTTGGATTCAGAGCTTAACTGCTGATTCAATTAAAATGAAATGGAAAGACAAACAAAGCCTGCAAATAAGGTTCTGGATTTCAAACAGGCAAATCCTTGCTGGCTCAGAGAAATCCACAGGAATGAAAATTGAGCTCAGGAGCTCAGAGCAGCAATTGCAATTTTTCTAAGGGGAGAAAAAAAACCAAAAACCCCAACCAGCAGAGTTCAAAAAGTTTGAGGGGTGGGGGGTGAAGGCACCTTCCAGGGGAGGCTTCCAGCTCTAGCCAGATGAATAACCACCTCAAAAGGATGCTAACAGTCATCAGAATTGCCTGCAAGGGATGGAGAAACAGGCCAGAGCAGCAGCTTAGGGGTTGGTGTGTGTAGGAATCAGAGCTGTCAACAGCTGAGCTGACTAACCTGGCAATGGGCATTAAAGCAACCAGCCCTGAGTCCTTCAGGTGCAGAACAAAAAGAGCAAGGAAGGAAGAAATGGTGACACTCCACAATCAGCATGGGGTAGAGATTAAGGCAGCTCCAAGTGTTGCCTCAGAAGGGTTTAATCATCAGTGGGAACCAGGGCTGAATGCAGGGCAAGTGAAGGCAAAGAGCTCAGGGGGAAACTGCCAAGTTCCTGGTAGAAACAAAATTCAGAGCTCACTTTCTGGTGGAGAGGGAAATATCTTCTTCCCTACAGAGTAGAGGAAGTTACAGATCCTTTATTGGGGGTTTTAACAACTCTCTGTCATCTCAGTGTTGTCACAGGACCAGAGCAGCTAATTCAACTGGAAAGGGGATGGAGTTGGGAGAGCTCAGGGGGAAACTGCCAAGTTCCTGGTAGAAACAAAATTCAGAGCTCACTTTCTGGTGGAGAGGGAAATATCTTCTTCCCTACAGAGTAGAGGAAGTTACAGATCCTTTATTGGGGGTTTTAACAACTCTCTGTCATCTCAGTGTTGTCACAGGACCAGAGCAGCTAATTCAACTGGAAAGGGGATGGAGTTGGGAGAAATGGTTTGGTTAT
>NW_008658608.1:3314-8066 GCF_000695815.1 Acanthisitta chloris | reverse complement strand
AGAGTCCCAGAATGGTTTGGGTTGGAAGGAACCTTAAAGATCATCTCATCCCACCCCTGCCATGGGCAGGGACACCTTCCACCAGCTCAGGTTGCTCCAAACCCCATCCAACCTGGCCTGGAACACTCCCAGGGATGGAGCAGCCACAGCTTCTCTGGACAACCTGTGCCAGAGCCTCAGCACCTCACAGAGCAAATTTTGCAGGAGACAAGTGTTAAGATTAGATATAAATGGAAAATGAAATTAACTGTGGCTGCCTAGTAGGAACTAGTTGGTTTTTTGCTTTTCTAACTAGATGTTTTCCTTTTCTAAAAGAATTTAACTTGTAGACAGAGCCTGGGGGGGAGAGAACAACTCTCTCTCTTGCTTTTGGATGAAGCTGGAGCTATTTTGAGGGTGGCAGTGTGTGATATGATTTATTCTCAGACCTCTCCAGAAGATCAGAGTGTTGTTACTGTGTCCTACTCCCCTGTGACCTCATCTCTGGGATTTTAGGGCCAGAGAGATGCTAAGTGTCCTTGCTGATATTTCCAGTCAGGTCTGCAGTGCTTCACTGTACTCACACACTCTCTGCCCTAAGAGCTCCCAGTAACTCGAGTCTGTCCTTCCCCTTTTCCTTACTTTCTCCTGCTCAGACACGTTGCTGAGGAGGCTAAAAGTCAATGTTGCTCCAGGAGGGAGCCCCTTGTGCTCTCAGCAGTGACAGGGGAGGAGAGGAGCCAACTGGCATGGAAAGGACTCTAGGAGAGGTGGCAGGAAAAGGGGGAAAAAGCACAATGCAAGGGGAGATAAAGTGAAGAAGAGAGAACACATTTTTGCTGGGATTTGTGAGAAGCCTCTCTGCTGTCCATTAACAAGCTTCTGGTTTTGCAGCAGCTGCAGCCTCAAGCTCCAGCCTGGCAGCAGGGGAAGATGAAAGCAAAGGAAGAGGTGGGAGAGGACCTAAGTCTTGCTAAGCCAGCAGGATGGGAAAGCCACAGCACCTCCCTGGCAGCACCAGGAGCCTGCAGCAGAGGGAAGGGGCTGCAGAGGAGCAGCAGGGAAGGCACTGGAGGTGGGAAGGAGGAAAAGGGGGAATGGGAAGGGAACTGTGCTGTTTGCAGTGTGCTCCAAGCCCTGAAGGCTGCTTAGTCTCCAGCAGTGAGCAGGGACTGCAGAGAACTTCCTCAGGGTCTGTCTTGCCCAGTCAGGAGTTTCTCCAGCACTGCCTGCTCCACATAAAGCTTCTACTCTTCCTCTCCCTTCCCTGGCTGCCAGGGAGCAGTTCAGCTCCTGCTTCTCCCCTTGGCACTGGAGGAGCAGATGGAAAGACCTCCTAGCTCAGTTGGAAGAGTCTGCCCTGACTTTGGGGATTTTCTTCTTCCTTTTTTCTGTCAAACCACAGTTAATGTCTCTCATGCTAAGCTTGGGCTGCTCCTAATTCTCCTCCAAATCCTGCCCCAAGCAGATCTGCTCCTGCTGTGGCTCGAGGGAGAGGTTCAAAGAGCCCCTGCAGGGCAGGGGAAGGGGTTTGCAGCTGCTTGTTGCTTCATCATCCCATTCAAAGGTGTTTATTGACCTTGCAGCTCTGAACTGTGCACCCCAGACTGTCTCTCTACCTTTCTTGCACCCTGACAAGTCACTCCTCAGTGTGTTTTGTGGGGGAGAGCACACCTGCCTTGTCTCCAGGTGCTCCAAATGGACTCACACACCCTCCAGCAATGCCCAGCTCAGTGCCAGCCACGCTCAGAGGGGCTGTGAATATTCTCTCCCAGCTCTCAGAGGCAAAGCAACCCCTAAACCCAACCCTGGCAGTGTTCACAGCCAGGTTAGATCAAGCCTTGAGCAACCTGCTCTGGTGGGAGGTGTCCCTGCCCAGGGCAGGGATTGGGGCTGGATCATCTCTAAGCTCCATCCTAACCCCTAAAATCCTATGATTCTAAACACCACGTGGGAACACCACGTTTTACCCCAGCCAGCAAGTCTCACCTGTGCCAGGATTAATCATTACCATCAAATGCAACATTTCCAGGAAAACCTGACACAGTGTTGGCTGTATGAGAAGGGGAATGAGTTCAGTGCCAAGGAAGCAAGGGCTGTCCTGCCTTTTGCTGCCCTGTCCTGGCTCTGACAAGGCAGCAAGGCAGGAGCTGTGCTGAGAATGCTGCTTGACATCTTCTGCTGGTTTGTGTCCCAGCTGGTGGCTGTGGCTGGAGCAGTGGGGGAAGCTTTGCTCTAAGGCAGGGAACAGGCTTGGGTCTGTTTGGAGCTTGTGTTTTGAGCGGGGCCCCTCGTTCTGACCCCACCTCCTTCCCCCTTTTACGAGCCGCTGGCCTCTTTCAACTGACAGCAGAGCTTTCCTGCCAGGCTTGTTAGCTTTAGCTCCAACAATTTCCTTTGAACTCAGCTTGAATTCACATCTCCATGGCAATAGGATCAGGGCTTTGTCTCCTGCAACCTGCCCTTCACCCTTAACAAGAAGGTTCTACCAGGAGGTGGGAAGGGAAGGGGATGGCACAGTCTCCAACACCACCAAATCATCCAGGGGGAGAGCAGAGGTGTTTGCTGGGAGGACAAGGCTGGGAGGATGCTGCTGACTGTGGCTTCCCAAGGGGAGGGAAGGATGCTGGCAGGTCCTTGCTCAGCTGAGATGTTTTGCTGCATCAAATGCCAGTGAGTGACTGTGTGTTGGGGTGAAAGGAAAGCAGCTTGTTTCTCTTCCCCATAAACAATCCCAAACAAACTGTTCCCCTGAGACTGGAGTTCTCTGGTGCTGAGCCAGTGCAGTGGAAGGGAAACAGTGTTTTAGCCAAACTCAGTGGTTTCCCTTCTGGCCTATTTCTCCCACAGCCATCCAGATCCTCATCTCTATCTCTGCCCTTCTCTAACTCTATCTCTGCTCTTCCCCACCTCCATCCTTGCTCTTTCCTACCTCCATCTCTGCCCTTCCTCACCTCCATCTCTGCCCTTCCCCACCTCCATCTCTGCCCTGCCTGCTCCTTCATCCTCCTGACTTGGGAATGTGCTGCTGCCCAAGGGGGTTGGCTGAGTGGCTCTCCCATCCTCTCAGGGACCATCTGGCTGTTTGCTCAGAGGTTACTCCTCCTTATTCCTCCTCTACTTCCCCCAAAAGGATGAGCCAGCAGGATCTCCTCAGCAAGCAGGACCTCCCCAGCTGCAAGGTGGACACCAGAGCAATGAGGGACCAACAGATGGTGATGGGGCACTAATGATTCTCTGATCCCTCTCTTTGGGTTGTTATGAAACTTGACCTTTCCAGTTTTGCTGCCTGTGCATCACCCCCAGCCCAAGCAACTCATTCAGCAGATAAAGAGCCACTTGATTCCCTGCCCGTGTCACTCCCCAGCCCACGTGGGTCAGTCTGTTTGGCAGTTTGTGGGCTCTCTCTAACAATCTGGGTTTTTTTCCTCTTGTAGAGTGAGAGGCTAGTTCTGCAGCCAAGTCTGTAGGTGGGGGGAAAAAAGAGGCTTTTTCCTTGGAATGCCGGGTAAATTCTTTGGGAGCTGCCTCAGGGAAAACAAATCACAGTTGCTTCTTTTTTGGGGGCAGAACAGGGGGTGATGTAAACACTGCAGCAACCACTTCCCTTCCTCCTGTTCCTCCTCTTCCTTCAGCTCTCTGCTCCTAAATACCCTGGGAAGGCAGTGCTGGCCCTGCTTGCCAATCCTGCCATCCTGGGATGGGCTGAAGGTGCCTGGGCAGGACAGGGAAGAAGCCCCAAATGGATGTTGTGTGTGCAGAGAGGTTTTGCTGGGTGTGACACTGATCTTTGCAGCTGTGGTCCCCCAAAAGGCTTGGGGAGCAGGACAAGGTCCTCTCTCTGTGACACAGAATAGAATCATGGGATGGTTTGTGTTGGAAGGCACCTTAAGATGATCCAGTTGGGATCCTGTGGGCAGGGGCATCTCCCACTAGCCCAGGTTGCTCAGAGCTCCATCCAGCCTGATCTCCAGCCCTTTATGCTGGAATCAGTGGCAGTTGAAAGGAGTGCAGGGACAACACCACAAGGCTCAGAGCTCCTGGCTCAGGCTGTGTGAGGCAGTTGTGCTTCTCTGGTTTCCTTTCCTACCTTTTTCTTTCCCCCACCCTTCACCCCCAGCACTATTCCTCCCTCCTCCTGCAGTTGCTGCAGCTGGATCCCAGCAGGCAGTTCTCATTCCCTGTTAATGAGAAACTCCTGCACTTTGTCCCTTGAAACAGAGCCATGATCTCCACGTGATGGTGGGGAAAGGCTCCAGCTGAGGTTCCAGGGAGAAGGAGAAGCAAGGGCTGAGGCAGCTCCTGCTGTACACGTGGTGGCTGTGCTGGGGCTGAGCTGGGTGGGAAGGCACCAGCTGAACACCAGTTGCTGGGGGAATCAAAGCCTGTCTGGCCTTCCCCTGCTGACCCTGCGCTGACTCAGCAGGCTGGAGGGAGCTGTTCATCCCAGGGAATGGGAATTCAGCTCTTCCCACCTCCCCCTCTCCATCCTGGGCTGGGATTAGCACGCAAGAGCCTCTGGGCACGGAGCAGCCTCCACACTCCTGTGATCCTGACTCACACACTGCTGGGATGGTTTGCTGCAGCTGCAGAACTGGGGTCATTCCTCACCTCCTGGGACAGCTGGGAGGGCATTTCCCCAGGGGAGCAACTTTTGGGCAGGGATAGGGAACCCCCAGCATGGGGCAGCTAGGGCAGCTGCAGGTGATGCTGGGGAGGAGAGAGAGGGAAAGGAAAGAGGAAAAGAAAAGAACAGGAGAAAGGAAAATGGAA
>NW_008658608.1:1573-3241 GCF_000695815.1 Acanthisitta chloris | reverse complement strand
AGAGTGAAGGTAAAAGGAAAGGAAAAGAAAAGGAGAAAGGAAAGGAAAAAGGAGAAAGGAAAGGAGAAAGGAGAAAGGAATGGAAAAAGGGAGGAGTGAAGGTAAAAGGAAAGGAAAAGAAAAGGAGAAAGGAAAAAGGAAAAGGAAAGGAAAACTGAGAAAGGAATGGAAAAAGGAAAGGAGAAACAGGAAAGAGGGAAGGGAAGGAAAAAGGAAATGAAAAAGCAAAAGGAAAGAAGAAAGGAAAAGTGAAAAGGGAAAGGGGAAAGGAAAGAAAAGAATGAGAAGGGAAAGGAGAAAGGAAAGAAAAAATGAGAAGGGAAAGGAGAGATGAAAGGAGAGAGGAAAGGGAAAGGAAAGGAGAAAGAGGGAAGGGAAGGAAAAAGGAAATAAAAAAGCAAAAGGAAAGGAGAAAGGAAATAAAGCAAAAGGAAAGAAGAAAGGAAAAGTGAAAAGGGAAAGGGGAAAGGAAAGAAAAGAATGAGAAGGGAAAGGAGAAAGGAAAGAAAAAATGAGAAGGGAAAGGAGAGATGAAAGGAGAGAGGAAAGGGAAAGGAAAGGAGAAAGAGGGAAGGGAAGGAAAAAGGAAATAAAAAAGCAAAAGGAAAGGAGAAAGGAAATAAAAAAATGAGAAGGGAGAGATGAAAGGAAAGGAAAGGAGAGAGGAGAGGGAAAGGAAAGGAGAGAGGAGAGGGAAAGGAAAGGAGAGAGGAGAGGGAAAGGAAAGGAGAAAGGAGAGAGGAAAGGGAAAGGAAATTTCTTTCCCATGGCTCAGGCTTTACTCCTAATGGTGCCACAAACCTGCTTGGCATCGGTGCCCCCCTGAGCACCCTGTCAGGGTACAGCGTGTGCCTCCTGTCTGTGCTCCCAGCGAGCAGAGCAGTGTGCCAGGCTCTGCCTCCTCCTGCTGTGTCTGCTCAGAGCCTCTTATCTCCTGCAAAATGTATCTCTTTCCATGCTAAGACAGCCAGGAGTGCCCTGACCCTTTTGTGGCTCCATCCCAGTCAGGGATTCATGTTCTCCTGCAACCCTGGGCCATGAGCTGTGAAGGGAATGTAATGTGATTTCTCCTGCAGTGCCAGGAGCTGCTCAATTAATTCTGGGCTGCAGATTCCCTTCCAGCACTGCCCCACGAGCAGCAGGATGTATTCTCTCAGGCCTGGCACTCTCAGCTCACAGGCTGCCCAGCCTGGAGGTGGTTGGCAGGGCAGCCACAAGCAGGACCACCTTGTTTTGTCCTTAGCCAAGCTCTGAGCTTCGTGCCACGCAGCCTTGGGCACACAAAAAAGGACTTCCCAGTGGTAGCTCTGTCTCACTCCAGTTCTTGTTCCCCCTGCTGTCTTCTTTCCTGCTTGCCTGAATCACTATTTGACAGTGGACTCTGGTTTTACTCCCTCAGTATGACTGAAAGACACATCCAAGAGGAACAGCTTGAGCCAAACCTCTCCAGGCTTTGGGGTATTTAAAACTCAGAGCTCAGTTTGTTCTTAAGGGAGAGTTGAGAGCTCTGGGATTTGGGTCTACTGTTTTTTGGGTAGCTTCTGACAAGGTGCTGCTGATTTTCTCCCATGCCACAGAGTGCAAAGGCAGCAGCATCTTGCCTCGGATGCACTGGAAGGAAGAGAAACCTTCCCAGCTCCAAAGGCTTCTCAGCTTTTCATAGTCTCA
>NW_008658608.1:0-1518 GCF_000695815.1 Acanthisitta chloris | reverse complement strand
GGGTGGGTGAGGGGAGGCAAAGCAACAGGAAACCCACAGACAGCTGTGATTTTTCACCAGAACCCGAGAAACTGTCTGAGCTCTGCAGCTGTGCTTTGAGTTGGGTTGGTGAAGTGACACAGCAGCTTGGCTGGGTTGGAGGGAAGGGAAAGGAAGGGAAGGGATGCTCCCAAACCCTCCTGCAGCTCCTGAACCCTGCTGTAGTTCCCAAATCCTTCTGCTGCTCCTAAACCCTTCTGTAGTTCCCAAGTCCTCCTGCTGCTCCTAAACCCTCCTGCAGCTCCTGAACCCTGCTGTAGTTCCCAGATCCTTCTGCTGCTCCCAAATCCTGCCACTTCCAAACCCTCCTGCAGCTCCTAAATCCTGCTGTAGTTCCCAAATCCTTCTGCTGCTCCCAAATCCTGCCACTTCCAAACCCTCCTGCAGCTCCTAAATCCTGCTGTAGTTCCCAAATCCTTCTGCTGCTCCCAAATCCTGCCACTTCCAAACCCTCCTGCAGCTCCTAAATCCTGCTGTAGTTCCCAAATCCTTCTGCTGCTCCCAAATCCTGCCACTTCCAAACCCTCCTGCAGCTCCTAAATCCTGCTGTAGTTCCCAAATCCTTCTGCTGCTCCCAAATCCTGCCACTTCCAAACCCTCCTGCAGCTCCTAAATCCTGCTGTAGTTCCCAAACCCTTCTGCTGCTCCTAAACCCTTCTGTAGTTCCCAAGTCCTCCTGCTGCTCCCAAACCCTCCTGCAGCTCCTAAGTCCTGCTGTAGCTCCCAAACCTTGCACCCCCAGCCTTGGGGGAGCAGGGCTGGGGGAAGCCTCTTCCCTGAAGTAACTTGGAGACAGACAAAAAGTTGGGAATACTGACTAGGGAGATGAGAAACATTCCTCTAAATCCTGTACTGTGCCCAGTTGGTGACTTTGAGTTGCTGTGTGTTTTCACCACTGGTCTGGGAGCAGGATGGGAGTGGAAGGAGTCACCTAGAAGAGTTTGGTTTTCTTTGCTGGCTTTGTGCTGCTCCTGCTCTATCAGTCCTTCAGCAGTGCTGGAACCGAGGCCAGACAGGGAGGGGATTATTTGTTCTACTCTGGTTTGCTCCATCCCCCAAACGCCACATCAGCACTGAGCTGCAGGATGACCTCAATGAGGAACACATTGTCCCTTGGCCTGGATCCATCCTGTGCCTGTGGGGACAACAGGCAGGGGGACCTTGAGCTAGGAAGAGAGAGAGATGAGGGAGGGTGGAGTGTTTTTAGGAGCCTCCTGGGAGCTGCAAGAGGGTTTGGGAGCTGGAACAGGGTTTAGGAGCAGCAGGAGGGTTTAGGAACTACAGGAGGGTTTGTTTAGGAGCCGCCTGGGAGCTGCAAGAGGGTTTGGGAGCTGGAACAGGGTTTAGGAGCAGCAGGAGGATTTGGGAGCTGCAGGAGAGTTTAGGAACTACAGGAGGGTTTGGGAACTACAGCAGGATTTGAGAGCTGCAGGAAGATTTGGGAACTACAGCAGGATTTGGGAGCAGCAGGAGTGTTTG
>NW_008658607.1:0-19407 GCF_000695815.1 Acanthisitta chloris | reverse complement strand
GCGTGGAACTTCCACCCTTTCCCAACAGCTGTTCATCCTGAAGAAGATAAGATTTTGGAGCTACCTTATTTTGGCCTTTAAGTTCCTAAAGGGGGCTTCCAAAAAAGGTGGGGACAGACTTTTTACAAGGAATTGTAGTGACAGTGCAAGGGGGAATGGCTTGATACTGAAAGAGCAAGGGTTTAGATTAGATATTAGGAAGATATTCTTTACTGTGAGGATGGTGAGACATTGGGACAGGCTGCCCAGGAAGGTTGTGGACTCCTGTGTTCAAGCCCAGGCTGGATGGGGCTCTGAGTAACCTAGTTTAGTGAAAGGTGTCCATTCCCATGGCAGCAGAGTTGGAACTAGATGATCATTAAGGTCCCTTCCAATCCAAACCATTCTATGATTCTATGATTCCTTGAACATACAAATAATTCAGCAATTAAGACATTATGCAGAAATGTGGCATAGGTCATATCATATCATTTCATGTTCAAGCATTCTGATTAAGAAGTATGGGATGATCAGCTCTTGTATTTCCTGGCTTAATTTACCAAGTAATTCAAAGAATTTAATATTATGAGAGAGACAAAAAATGACTGTTGAATTCCCTAAACTGAAAAATCACATGCATGCAAGGCTAAATAAGAACTTTTTAACTTAGAAAGTGCAACAGAGAACTATGTAATAACTTGTGATAACTTGTGGTGTGGGGAATAATTTTTTATTTTACTTCAGAAAGCAAATTCTTTCATATATACAAATGATGTCAAAACTAAAAGTCTGAGGTCAATCAAAAGATACTTCAGAGCCCTGAAAAGAATGCTAAGAAATTTGGGGGCACAGATAATGTTTTCTTCAATCCTCACAGAAATGGAGGAAGTCTTCGGTAGAAACTGGTGAGACCAATATATCAATATCTGACTAGTGCCAGGTATTGATAGTAGCACTAGTACTAGGACTAGTGTCTGTGACAAACCTTTGCGATTTTAAACTATGGAAGAGCCTTTGAGAGGCAAAGTATGTTGGGGTCTGATGGTCCAAACCTGTCAGTCTTTAAAAGGCATTTGGACTATGCCCTTGATAGCAAGCTTTAACTTTTGGTCAGCCCTGAATTGGTCAGGCAGTTGGAATAGATGATTGTTGTTGTCCTAGGTTACAATGTAGGGTGCAGCCAATGGTATGTATTCTATTATCGTCTCCACAAGCTGTTAAAGCAGGTGGGGGCAGTGTTTGTTATCTCCTACTCATCCTTGATGGCTCCTTCAGGGGGCTGTCTCTGTTTAATGGGCTGTCAGGGACCCATGCATGACCCATAGAATTACATCCTCCCATTGTGAGATGCTTCACCCCAAGGGGGGGAGCCAAGCATTCCTACATGGTGGGGGGAGCCAAGCATTCCCCACAGGGATATAAGCTGGGGTTTGGAGCAGCACAGATTCCCTTTGCCTGCTGGATTCCCAGAGGACAAGAGCTGCCACTGGACCTTTGGATGAGGACCAGATCTGTGGCATCACTGCTCCAACAGACCCATCGCTCCAGGAGGACTGCAGCCACCATTTAATCGGACTGCTACCAACAGCCTGACTGACAGGGTGTCAGGTTACTTTCTGACTCTGTCAGTGGTTTCTTTTTGTTGTTGTTGTTGTTGTATTTGTTGTTTTGTTTTTCCTATTAAATTGTATTTCTGACTTGGAGTCTCTCACTGGCTTGCTTTCAAACCATCACAGTTGTTCCTTCCAACTGAAATTATTCTCTTCTCTTCTCTTCTCTTCTCTTCTCTTCTCTTCTCTTCTCTTCTCTTCTCTTCTCTTCTCTTCTCTTCTCTTCTCTTCTCTTCTCTTAATTAATTTTCTTAATGTAACTGTGAATCTCTTTGACAAAATTACTTTTTGATACCGGCAGTATAAATTGATTCAAAGTAGTTTAGACTTATGCAATGGAAAAGATGCATTGATCACTACAAAGCATGATTGACTGAGTGCAATTTTCAGGCACAAAACTTGGCTAGCGAAGGAAATCTTAAACTACACATGGTCTAGCTTTTATGTTTGTATTGAACAGATGATACAACATAAAGTCAGGCAAAGAATACTGAGCTAGACAGAGCTTTGCTCTGATCTGTCTTGGAACTTCTGTAACAGAAATTATTGAATTATTCTCAATAAAAGGTAGGATTTTAGGTTCCCAGTCTATTTTCTGAATTTGAGTCTATAGTGTAGATTACCAAAGGACTCCTGAAATTATTCATCATGATAACTGATGCATAGTTACACTATATGTATGGCCTTAGTATATGGGACTATATACCTTGTCATACTTTTTTCTTTTCCTCTTCCCTCTCCCAATTGCCTTTCTCCTTCCCTCCCTTCAATACCTTTAATATTAGTCAAAAAGAAATGAAGATAAATTATTTCAAGTCTTCTCCTCAGTGTAACTCAAGGTTTTCTCAAAAATGCTGCTGCCCAAGTGCTGCAGGGAGACATGGATTTTAATGAGCCATTAGAGCAGGCAGGATTAATAAGATATTAATCAAATGTAGATCACTTGCAGAAAATGAATAATATATTGGGAAAGAACTGGCAAGAATAATAAAAAACAAATGACCAAAATGAAGATGAAAATTATGGTGAATTATCTTGAGTATTGCAAAAAGGTAGAGGTGCCTTGTGCCTGGCCATGTCTTAAAATAAGACATGGTATACATAGATACAGGTATTTTATAGTAACAGGTTAAAGGAATATGTACCTGTGCATCTCATATGATAAGGGCTTTTTCCTAGGGCAACTTCAACACTGAAGTTACTTTGCTTGATACAAAAAAATAAGATGATGGCGAGGCCATCACCAGCCCTAGAATTTAGAGCCCTAATTTGGTTATATCAAAAGACCATATTAATAACTCAGGTGGTGGACTTAATGTCTTTAATGACCCTGATTTTGAAGCAGGTTGAGAAATAAGATCTTTCACTGACATTGGTATTTTTTGTAATACTGGAACATCAGTCAGAACTGGGACACCTACCAGTAATTGAAAAATTGCATTTTTAGAAATAAGTAACACTTTATGGCACATAACCAGACCCTGAAAGTTATTGCTATCATTGCATCAACATTATAAATAATAATTATACTGCTCAGTCCTTGATGTGTTAAAAATCCAGAGAGAAATGTGATGGTCTTTGTTTTTCAAGCCAAGGTCAATTCTCTTTTAGCAAAACATTTCCTGCTACTGAAAGCTTGTAATAGTTGGCATCAGTAACATTGACATCAGCAGGGAATTTACCCAGGGATACCAGAGTTCAGCTCCCAGTCAGAGATCAGTGGCTTCTTGAACTGACTAACTCAGATTAAGGACCATTCACTTTAGAATTTTGCATTTCAGAAAAGATTGCCTCTGTTTGTAAAGTGATGGTTTCATTCTTATTAATAAAATGATTTTTTTTTATAAACATGAAGAAGGTCTTAAAAGTGATGGTGCCTTAGCTGGAAATTACTTCCAGCCCTTGCTGTCTTTGTTGAGTACGAAGTACTAACCTGTACAGTAAGTGCTTTGGCATAGTTTTGTCCTGACTCAACTTTCCTCATGTCTATGTATTTAAATTTTTCTATTATGTAAGAATATAACTCTGTGGAACAATACAGTGTGGAGAAATGAGCTATTTCTAAATCATTGATCTTGAGTATCAAAAACTGTCTAAACAGGTTAGCTACTTAATATTTTAATAAGATTTTTTAAAGAATTCAGAATAAGTGAATTAATACACTGGTTTATCAATTTTTATATTATGTGATCAATTAGATTTTATTAAGTCAAGATTATCTAGTATGTATCAATAATTCAAGTACTGCTAAATAAATGAGACAACGAGGTTTTAATATCTGGCCTAAAAAGCGCTAGATATGAGACTTTGATATTTTGTTTTCATTGACCAGAAAACTGGTAAAAAAAAAGTCTACCTTTTTTTACTAGATTCTAAAAGCTGGTGAAAGAGTTAAAAATAAATTCATATGAAACAGGCAGGCAATGTCTGCAAGATTTGCAAATCCAGCTCTGCTCAGACAACAGATTTAGTTATGAAAGATCAATTTCAATAGGCCTTATATTTTGAGGGTGTTACCCATCCCAAATCAGTCATGCAAGCTTTTCTGATGACAGTCTTAAACACTTGGTTTAAAATTCACATCATTAGAAGCATATGCTGCAATCAGACATTTCCTGTTCATGAAAATACATATAATTAAAGAGATAGAAAATGTATCTGTCAGCTGCCAGATGTGCTATTTGCTTATACAGTACATACTGCAGACAGGGTAAGAAGGATAAGATATGTTATTTTGTCTTTTTACAAACTCTTATTTCTAAGAGGTTTGAAAGCAGTTGTCTTTGTAACGAACATCATGTCAGAGCTGCAGGAATACACAATTCTCTAACCCCTAGTGGCTTAGCTTATTATACTTTAAGTGCTATGCAAAATCATCTTTGCTGCTATTTTGCAAAGCAGTTGCATAAGGGATTGTGGCCATGAAGGATTAAGGACAGCGCAGTCCTGTCACCAAGGAGAAATGTACTGCAGACTAGATAGCCACAAGGGAAGGGTAGTGTGTGCAGCAACACCAGACACAGAACACTGGTCAGTATTGTCAGAAGCTAAGTGAACTCATTTTACTGGAAAAGGAGATCAGATTGTGAGGTATAACTGGGACCTTTTAAAATTAGATTTCTCACTGGTCTGAAATGCAAAGACTTTATGCCCTCCTGATTTAGTTCTCACAGTGAACATATCTCTTAAGCTTCCAGTTTGGAAATTCAAACTGATTGAATTTCAACCCTTTGGTGGTGTTTTCACAGCATCTGACTTACCTTCCCATCTCCACATTCATAGGCTTCTTATTAAATTTAGGCTTTAAATACATCATTTCTTGAAAGATTCCGTTGTTGCCTCTAACTATGTGTTTTCTTTGAATCTTTAGTAAAGACTTTATAGTGAGATAACCGAAGAGATTAGCCTCAGTTGTTAATTTGCTGCCTGAAAGAAATCCATACTGGCTTCCATCTCCTTGTAGTATTCTTTGATCATCAGGCTAAGCATGGAAATACCACTATCAGCAGTTAAGGCAGACATCCTCTTACATCCACATTGAGCACACTGCCATCCCCTCCCTACATGGCAGCCTGGAGGTGAAATACACAACTAAAAAGGAAGCACTTCACAACATGTAGAGACATTCAAACCTCCTCAAAACTTGAAACAATTCCCATAAAAGGACATTTGAAGTTTGAATAGTCACTTAGAGAGTTAAATATGCACATCAATGCCTCAGCTAAGCAGAAGTAGGGCTAAGCTCTGCTTCATGAAAGAAGCAGTGTTCTACCCTGGGAATCCAAAAGCTGTGAGGAACATGACGCATTTCATGCTGATGCTGATCAAATATGACAAAATTTCATCATGTTCTAGACACAGAAAATAAAATAGAACAATAAAAACCATAAAGCTTTTTGCCTTTCTTGAAAAAAAACATTTCTCTATAAACAACTTCGTAAAATTATGTGTGCTTCAACACATGGCTTAGAACGGGAAAGCACAGTCATCTATAATTTCAGCGCTAAACTTCTAAATAAGAATTCACAGAAGAGTATCATGGGATTTGCTATATAAACTAAGACCAACATTTTGGGAAGACAGTATCTACAAAAACAAACAAACAAATTAAAAAACCCAAACAAAATCCAAAACAAACAAACAACCCTCCCATCCAAAAAAAACCCCAACAATAAACCCCCTCAAAAATGCAATTTCTTTATCACAAGAATTTGTTACAGATATTTAGACTTGGTGATGGAGAAATAACTTCATGATAGTCTGTGTTAATCTGGGAACATCTGAAAGCTGTTTGAAAACATTTGAACTGCTGAAGAAATACCCTTTCTCTCCCTTATCTTATTATGTCTAGAGTAGGTTTTGGACTCACAGCTATCTGAGGCTAAAGCTGTTGTCATAAGTGATTAGGAAGTGAATAGATTGGTTTAACTGCAGTGCTTGCCTGAATGTTTGACTTCAGTGCTCCACTGACATAATGTCCCCATTTGCTAAACTTAGATGATGTTAGACACAGTTGATAAATTCTATAAATTGATTTTTCTCCTGATGGAAAAAAAAATTGAAACACTACAAACAACAGGTGGGGTTTTCAGAACTTGTCTTAAAGCACAGATCTATAGTTTTAAAAGTCATAAATGAGGAGTGGGATCAGGACACCCAAAGATTTGGTTAGACAGAAGAGCCAAAAATGTGTTCTTCCACATGCACCTCACCCAAATATCATGCTGAACCAAACAAAACTTTTTGGTGTGGAATATATGTATATACAAACAATGAAAGCATCTGTTGGGAAAATATATCACGTAGGATCCATCAAGCCAAGAGAGATGAGGCTGCTGAAGCTCCATGTTTCCATGTCCAAGCAGTAGAGAGGATGAAGATGTATTCCCAGTGAGTGCATGCACACAGAGCACATATGTACAATATAGGCAATACATATGTGTTCATAAACATGCCTGGCCACACAGGTCACAGGCAGACACTCAGATCATGCACACGAGCATAGACAGCTCCAATGCCCTCATTCTGCTGTCCTCTTTGGCTGAGAAGGGTGGAATCCATCAGTGGAAATACATACACTGATGTACAAGGTAGATCAGCAGATGGATTCAGTCAGTCTGTCATGTAGATGTCCCAGACCTGTTGCTGGCAGCTCGCATGTACAAGCATGTGTGCATATGCACATAGAGACACAGCGTGTCTGAATTCCCCCAAGCCCCATAGTTGATGTCCCTGTGGTCTCACCCTTAGCAATATACAGGCACTCTCACACCCGAATGGACTCACTCATTCCTCTGGTTCCTCAGGCCACTTGGCCTACTCATTGGCTCCAACTTTGCTAGTGATCGTACCTGTGCTCTCACAAGCACACTCTAGTTGCTACACCATGGGCACTTGGGCCCTCTGATCCATGTTCTGGCTCCAGTTGCTGCACTCAAACCTTGATATACACACAGAACAAAGAACCCTCACCCAGAAAAGGGTTGCAGCACAATTTAATAAGAGGATAGGCACAGGGCATAGCCAGAGAAGTATACTGACCAGTCAAATATTTTCATGTGATTGGCCCTTTTTATCCTTCTACCCTTCTAATTCCCATTTGTGTTCCACTGCAAATCACCAAAATCCCTCCCTTTCCCACCTTTGGTTCCTCCCCTAAATGTACCATAATAGATCTTGTGTGATCTCAAAATGCTCCTCCCCTGCATCGCATCAAGCGCCCCATCGCCAGGCTCCAAATCCTGCTTTGTGCCAAAGGTGATCTGGAGAGCTGCCCCCAGTGACTCATGGTGAAGGGTTTCACACCTGGACATTGGGGCTTGAGGGTCCTCTGGGACAGCTCTGGGAGTGGCCCAGGCAAGGTGTTTCCTCCTCCAGAGTCCTTAATTTGAATTCTCACCTGCCATTGTGCCCTGTGATGGTGTCATGTAAGGGACATGGTATTTGTTAAAAATTCTCATCAGGCTGAACAAAGACACCAGACCTCATGTGAGAGGACTCAGGTTTTATTGTACAGTTGCTATAACTCCAGCAAAGACCCCAACGTTTAGCCCCAAAAAGTGTTGGTTAAAAAGTCCTTAAATTCCTAAAATACACTTTCACAAGAGTGGTGGTTAACAAGCCCTTAATTTTGTACAGTACAATTCAATATATTCTCAACTCCCACAATAAACTCCTCAAAATTGCTGGCTAACAACACACTTCCACAAGCTCTCCACTCCAGTACGAAGTTCAATAGGGAGTATCAGGTAGAATATGATAGCTTGGCTTTGCCCTGGCAAAGCAAGGTAGGAAAAACATGAAGGTGGAAAAGAGAGGACAAAGAACATCACCAGATCCCATGTTGGTCCACCACATGGATGGTCTGGAGCTAGGGTAAATGCTGAGAGTGAAAGAGAAAAAGAGAAAATAGAGAGAGTGAAGGGTACCAATCTGTTTCCTGTTATAGTTAAGCTGGTGCAGGCTCTTACATATACTAAGTGTTTTGCACTATTTTGCTCACATGTGCACTGCAGCCCTTTGAACCCTCCTCCAGGAAGTGAGTCAAGGCAGGTAGGATAGTGCAGGAGTCTCAAGGTGGAGCAGGAAGGTGGCTCAGGACCCTCCCTTCTGGTCATCTTTCCTGTCATGACAGTCAGAATGTTTGAGACAAAACATGCTTATGTCTGGTCTTCCACAGATAGGTCTAATTTCTGAATTTCCAAGCTTCCATTTCTTTACTTTTTATTTTATTTTTATCCCCCTCAGATATTTTGATGCTAGCAAACTCTGAAATAATCAGTTGTATTTTTTAATTTCCATTACTATTTAATCTTTATAATGATTTTTGTCTCTCACTTAGGTTTTAATCAAACAAATTTCATAAATTTAACATGAATTCATGCAGATTTTGGGCTGTTCCAAAATTCCCTCTTTTGTGGAATAACATATTCATTGAGAAAACAAAGAAATAAATCCTGCCAAATTTTATTTAACAGTGTAAACCTGTCTAGCTTTTTTTGGCAAACTTATGACAGGATTTTTAAAAGTGCTCTGCAATCTAAAGTTCCTTGTATATCTAGTTAGCTTTTATAGGAGTTAGACTTTGGGGTTTTAATAAAGGTAATATTTTATTTTTCTTATGAATGGATTTTATAAAGTGAAAACAAAACTAGAAAATTCTTATCATATCAGAGTGCAAGGTCTGTTGGCCTTGTTCCTTCTCTTACTAGTTAGGATAAAAGTCCTTTCATGTCACGAAATTTTTTAAATGAATCTGAAGTGGAAGATTATGCCCATAATCCCTCCCAGTTCCAGAAAAGCATTTAATCATATGCAGGACTCCATTTGTTTTCAGAAAGGTTAACATTAACCTAACTTCATTGTAGCATTAAGTGCACAATTAAATCATGCACATATTTTATATTAGACATGCTCATATGTTAAACTGTATAGAAATGAGCAGCTGGAACAAAGTCTTAACTTTGCAGTTTCAATTATCTTATACATTCAGTGCAGTTTTGGGAAGTGGGGTACATAGCTTTAAGTAGTTCTGATTTAATTAACCTTTCACATCAAGTTTATTTTAATGTGAATGATTCTGTTTAATTAGGGTACTGCTTGGTAAATTTCTGCAGGAAGACTTTTCTTAGCAGTAAGCTAGCAATGGCAAGCAAATACTTTTAAGCCAAGGAAATATCAGGATATGATTCAGTCACATGACGAAAGTGCAAAATTTAAAATATTTACATTTCTTATTTGCAGGGCCTTGGTATGCTAGTATAAGGGATTAATGGATGGAAGAATTTACAGTTAGTACTTTAAGATAAACTTAATCAATCCTTACAGAATATTGCAAAATAAATTATTCATCTATATGAAGTAACACATGAAAACATTTCTATATATATCTTTTTTTTCTGGTCTCTCATTGTGCATAAATACAGAAATAACAGCATGTAATAGCATAAGTCTATAATTACTTTTAACTTTTCCATTTTGGTGGTTACCTATCTTTATTTCAGTTTAATATGCAAATTCAAGATAAATCAATATTTCATCATGTACCAAAGGACATTCTAAGAGAAATTTAATAACAAATGTGAGGGAAGGAGACATTATAAAGATTATGTTCAGTATATGTGGTAAAGAACATATGTATCTTCTTAAAGTCTTACAGTTAATTGTAGTTTCCAAATTGTAGTTTCCAGGATCGTGGAGCTCCATGATCTTGCCAGTCACTGAGGTGGGACTGACCAATCTGCAGTTCACTACAGTGTGCACTCAGCAACTGGGGTTATGGAAAATTATCACGAATAATTATTCAAGTGCACAGGAGGTTGTGAACACCATGAATCTTGGTTTCTAGCAGAATGAGCTGAGTAACACCTGCAAAATAATTCTCTGAGTCCATCTTGGTACTGGAGGTGGTATGTTTTTTTGATTTGGCTTTATTGTTTTTTTAAAATTCTGTCCTATCACACTCCTATGTTTGCCTTACTCTGTAAAATTTGTTGCAATAGAGAAAAAAAATAGAGTAGAGCAGCTCAGATGGGTTGTGCATTAGGCACCCAGTTTGGTGCACTATCTGTTGTATTCCACTGAAGAAAAAGACATTGAGTAATCTTGATGTCTCTGCTTGAATGCAAGAAAGATCTGTTCTTCAGTACTGTTGTTTCACTAGAATGTGTTTCTCTTTTTTTTGTGGATTTGTTGTTTGGTTATGTTTTTCAATAGCCACATTATGGTACTTTGTAGCAAATTAAACAGACATAAATAAACATAGGTTTCCATGACTATTTTAATTTTGGTTGTATTTCTCTTGTTACAAACTTATGTCTTACCTAGACAACTCATTTGTCACATATTCTTATCTTCAGTCTTTTACATACACATTGACAGTTTTTTCATAGCACTTTCACAGCAAAATTCAGGGACACACTTCTCTCACTCCTATGAAAGCCTATAGAACACCCTAGGACATTATGGAAAACACAGTGCATGCTCTCCTGCAAGATTAAATTCTACAAGACACCAGCTTTGATATTTTTCTATCATTCAGTTTGATTGAACAGCTTTAAATATGTCAACAGAGTTTTATGGATTAGATGATCCAAAAGGAATTAAATTGATCTAGTAGAGCTGGTAGTTTAAAAACATATATAGCACAATTCTGTTATAACTAGTTAGTCTAAAACGTTGTGGTGTAGTCAAGGAATTCTACTTTTTTAAACTGCCTTGCTCATCCATTCTTACAGTATTAAATGTAAACTTCTGTGATATTATTAAATTAACTTTTACTAATCCTACTTATAAAGAGATTTACTGCTGAGAGGAGAGATCAAAAGGTTAATTTATTGGAGAAACTCTCGCTAGCTATTAGCAAAATTTATAGGTTAGTACAATTCTAAACATTAATCAGATTTCTATATAAAACGACACATTAGAGTATGCTGGTCCAACCTCTGCTTGCACGGAAGACCTTCCGAGGTTGTATTATTATAGCGTAGCAGAAAACACTTGATGAATCTCAATGGACTCAACACATGCTATTGCTTTGAGACTGCAAAGAAATCCCTGACTAATTTTTCTAAGATCTAAGCTCCTCCTTCCCAACCCATGGATTGTTTATTTAAATGAATGTAAACAATTTTAAAGATAAATAAACCAAAAGTATGTGCCAGGATGCTTGTCTTGAATGGTAAAGCTACTTTGTATAAACACATCTATATGATTTAGAAGCCTAATCTTGATGAAAATTAAAAGCCTAAAGCTCCTAAATCACTTCTATGCCTTTGAAAACGCCTTTAACCTCTCAGACATGAATCCTCTGAGATGATTTGCTTTTCTAGATTACAATTCTCTAGGTTGAAAAGCAATTGTATTCAGATTGGCTTTTGTATGTAAGGACTGTAATTTCGAATTGCAGCAGTAGTGATTATAAATTGTAACTAACTTCAAGATGTTAATGATATGTGGTCTTCATCCATGTCATGCTAGCATGTAGCATGTCTTATGTACAAATCTTAATATTTTGTTCTTAATGGATCTAATTTTTAAATGAATAAATTAGACAACCATATCTCATACCCGTATTGCTGTAGCTCACTTCTACTAACAGGTCATTCGAGGAATTGCCTAACAGAATAGGCTGTTTATGCAGTATTGAAATACTCAATAGAACTCTAACATGGCAATAATAAGTATACTTTTTAATATGAAAAATCCAGCATTTGTATCAATTTCCTTAGAATAGCATGAAAATCCTTCACATTAACACAGCAAAAATGTTTTTGTGTGGGTTGACTTGGGTTGCATTACAGATCTCCTACACTGTCCAAGACAGAATTAATTGTACAAGTTGACCAGGGAGGTAGTGGATGCCCCAGCCCTGGCAGCATTCAAAGTCAGGTTGGATGAGGCCTTGAGTGACCCGGTCTGGTGGGGATTGAGACTAGCTGATTTCTGTCATCATAGATGATCTGTAACGTCCATTCCAACTCCTAACATTCTATGATTCTATGGTGATTCAATAATGACTTCTGTAACTGAAATGATCATTCTCATGCAATGCTGAACCACAATGGAAATATGCAGCAAAAATGTGAACTCACTCAAGCAAATACTTCAGACCATATCAATAATTAAGAAATTTCTGGTTTTATATGGCAAATGTCATTGTGAACAATAGCTTTCTATCTCTGCATATCCATCCATAAATTCAGAGTATCTTCTGCTTAAAATAACATGCATTCAGCCAAAACCATTTTTTAAAAAAAGGAAAATTCTAGTTGAATTCCTCAATGGTTCTGACTTCCAAGATTTTTTTTGCCTTGGGTCTCTTTCTCTTCAAGGCCAGAGTTAAATGGAAAAAATTTACATTCACATACATCAGTGAACTCTCATGCATCTATGATGTGAAATAATTTGAACAGTTCACCCAACAATACATGCTTCAGAGATGAGGTTTTCATAAATACCAGCAACTTTGATGGACATACAGCAGTTCATGTCCAAATGTGAAAACAAATTGCGAAGACTCAAAAAAAACCAGACAAAGTGCAAATTACTAGTCTCTGTGCAGTGCTAAGTACTATGAATATAGGTAAGTCACATAACATAAAAAGAAGAAACACAACTTCTGATGAGATGACTTCTGGGCAGATACCCCCTACACTGTGCACACCAGCACCTGCTTTTCATCAGTGAGTGATTGCCAGCAGAAAATAATCCTTCTGTATTGCAATAATCAGTAGTAAAGTGACAAGAATGGAGCAAAGATCCTGTGAAAAAATAGGAACAGGAAAATGGCTCACCACAAATATAATTTTCTTCTGTTCCTTGCATGTGCCAAATACTGAACATACAAATGCATAAACTTATACAAAAACCTTTGACATGACATGGATTTTGAAAATAATCTAATTTGTTATGTTCTGAAAAGGAATTCTGATATTTCATTTGTACAAAACAACATCTATGTGAGAAAAAGTAAAGCATCTCTTCCAATGCCTATGCTTATGAAGGCTCTATTTAGTTATTAGATTAGCAACAATATGATGGGAAAGGGAACGAACTAGATTACATATTAAAGAAACACTGCAGTCCCAAAGTAGCAAGAAAGTAACAGCCGGTTGAAATAAGGGAAACACAGACCACATTGAAAAATTTGGGGAAAAAAGCACAGAAAAGAAGACAAAGAACAATCCAAAAAACATTTTTGCCTCATATGGATGACACTGCAGTATTCATAGAAATGCTTTACTCTGTTGAAAATATAATTCTCAGTGTAAGCATATAGAGGTGTATTACTTCTGAAAAAAAAAAAAAAAGCACAAACTCAAGCTAAGCAAAATTCAAACCTTTGTAAGGACAACATAAAATATGCCTATTATAGGAAACTGAACCCAGTGAACCTCAGGGAAATCCAAAGCTGCTGTGGCTTCCTGTTCAAGATCCAGCCAGTAGTAAAGCTGAGCATATTTCCCCAACACACATATGCAAGTAAATATGATAGATCACCAGCGGATAAACAAAGCCAGGAGAGTAGTGCTTTAGATGCACCAGGTACACACAAACAGTGGTCATATGAATGACGCAAATGTCCTAGTCTTCTCCAGACTGACCCAGACCTGATCCTTCCAATATCCAGCTCCAAGGCCACCCAGACAGACTACTTCCCAGCTAGCATCTCACACATGCACAAAAGAGGATGAGCACTCACACAGTTCTCTGTAAGGACAGAAAGAGGAATTTGCCAAGAAATGAGGACAGATTGTGCTGTGATCAAGGACAGGACTCATACAAGTGTAATGAACTGCAGCTTGTTTACATGAGACTGCCTTTATAATTGCCCCCTCCATTTTTCTTATATTTTATCCTGCTTCCAAGTAGCCTTGTCAAATATTTAACATATTCCTATAATCTCTTCAAGCATCCCATAAAAGGTTTTACAGACTCACAATAAAATATCACATCTTAAATATCTTATAGTAAGTTTGCTCTTTCATGCCAAATCCAGGATACCCTCATTTCTGTTCTGACCTATTACACTTGCAGTCGGTCTCCCTGAGGTCATCAGGGGCCTGGTGCCTTTAACAGCCCATCCAGAAGCTTCAATCTTTGTTATCTACTGCTCGCTTAGTGGTTTTGTATCTGTGTCTTTATTTCTTTTTTGCTGCTCCTATTTCTTGTCTTAGCCTTTTAAACAGTTGTTCTTACAAAACTGCAGCTACCCTTACAGAATAGCCTCTAATATTTAAGGCTAACCCTCTCCTTTTCTCTGTCTCTCTGGCTTTCTCTATCAGTAGAATGAAGCATTTGGGAGAATTTGAAGAGTGAGCAGAAGACAAAAGGCAAGGGGTATATTCTGGAACACACATCTTACTGCATACCCAGGTCCTCATGGTATTCATCAAATTTATTTTTCAATTTTCTGAACATTTCAGAAATAAAGACCACATTTAAAAGATATATTGGAGAGACATTAATTGCCCTTTTTAACAATAAACAGCAATGCTGAGCATTTGCTGATGGTGAATCAGAATATATAAATATTCAATCCAGTGCTTACCTTTTATAAAATTATGATGACAGCTCATGATTCACTCTCATGCCACGGAAATTGTAGGCTCTGGAATCCAAACTAACTCTGTATCATATTAACTTTATTTTTCTGTAACTGCACATTTAGATAGAAATTCCACATTCATATAAAACAATTGAAAAGTAAATTAAAATGGCAAGACAGGAATTTATACAAGCATTTTTAACAAATGTTATAAATTTTATATATATTTTTGCTTCCCATGAAGCCTATTTTCAACCAAACCCTTTATGGACAAGTGGTTCCTTACTCTGAAAATACACATATAAACAAACTACCTGCAAAAATTGCTGATATCTATCTTCTTATTTAAAATAAAAATTAAATAATAAAAATTAATAAGTACTCAACATAAATATTACTATATTGAATTATTCTATTAATTGTTCAAAAATCTCAGAAGCATAAACATTCATTAACCAGACTGTCTAAAAGTGATAAAACTCCAAAGATTAGGAAAGCTTGATTGCCATAGTATGATCCTTGTTATGAGTATTGAGGTGTTGCCATTAATTAAATGGTTAAGAATAACAACTGTAATGTTTCCTTAATTAACTTGCCTAAAAATAAGAAAAATGCAGCAATGAGATGCACAGATACCTTCATCTCAGGTGTGCTAGCATGTAAAAACTGTTGTCAAAAATACTTGATCTTATGTAGATGTCTAACAAAGCACATATAACCACAATAAAACTGTGATTCAGATTGTTCCACTTGACATCCAACAATTCCAAAAAGTGTACAGTGTTTTCTGTCATGTTCAAATGTTGTCTCAGAAAAAATCTAGTAGGAACAATTTTACAACTGCAGTGTAAAATACCTTCTAGCTTTAAAGCACATGCATTGTGACTGCTTAGGTCACTGCATTTTTCCATGTGGCTTCTGAATTTCTGAAGGTTAAAGCCTTTCTCAACTTCTTTTCTTGTATGGGTTGAAATGTGCTAAGGAAAAGGTGTCAGACTGTCTTCAATATCTTGATGTGTGAGTTATTGCTTCAAAATCTGTTGCAGTATTTATTTTAGTAGTGACTGATAAAAGATTGCTACTGGCTTCTACATGCTTTGGATGCCTTAAAATTTGGTCATGTTTACAATCAGAATTGAACATTTATTTCTTTTTGAGTAATAATATTAGTATTACAGAATTCAAAAATTACCAAATGTTTGTAACCAGACTGTTCAGCTGCTGGCCTGACAATAAATATTTCTAAGACAAGTCATCCTCACTCTATGGAATATTTTGCAAAGTGTAAGTAACTGTTCAGTACTGATATTTAGTATTGTGCCTCTGTCATTTATTAGTACAATAACCACTAAGTGGGGCAAACAGAGGAATACATGCTAAGTGCCCTCCTTCTGTACACAATTAACATTTAGTTAGGTAACATAATAGGTAACAGCTTCATAGAAGGCAGCAAGTAATTGATTAAATGATGTATGCTTTAAAGGGGGACATATGGTTTTGCCTCAGAGAAGCAAACTGAATCCATATCTCCCATATTCAAGCTGCATAGTCTTACCACTTAGCTACTGAAGCAGCACTAGGACTCCTGCCTTCAAAACACTGCTGGTTATGTATGTGTTTATTTGTGGGCTGAGGCATTCTGGGAATGCCAATGGTCTTTCAAGCAAGAAAGACTGAAAAATATTTCACTCATGCAGCCCAGAAATTTTAGATAGTTCCTGTCTGATGGCATAGTTCCTTCCAGACTTGAGGCAGCGAAAGAAAACTTGACCCATCTAAAGAAAAGACTTCAAACTGATCTGCATTGTACCAGAGAGCACCAAATCTACCAGATGGACTCTAGAAAGCAGTGTAAGTCTACTGTTTCCAGAGCACTTCACCCACTGTGCTGAGGGTCTGTAAAGGTGGCTGCTGCTGTTGGGTTTTAGCAGATTCATGGCACCTGCTCGTGGTCTTTGAACTACACAGTTCTTACCTGAGGATATCCTCCTCACATACATGTGGTTAAAGTGTTTCTGCACCGTGGGTGAAGTGACTGCATCCATGATCTCTTTGATGCATCTTTACAATAACAATTTTGGGACCTAAATTTTATAGACAGAAAAATATGGATGCATTTCATATAGACTCATTAAGTTTATAGGGGTGATTCCTTTTAACCAGATTAAATACCAAGTACTTGGAGAGATCTGCAAAAGGAAGTGTTTATTGAATAACCTACGTCTGCTTTTTGGATTTCGTTCTTGAGAACTATCACTTCATATTTCAGAGTTGGCATTTTTCTTCCAGCAGCATCCATGAAATTGGGTCCACAATTGGTATTGAAGACTCTTGATACTCTCACAAGCTGAAAAAAATAGTAAATTAATCCACTTTGATAATAATAAAATACTTTAAAAAACACTATTTGAAGTTTCACTGCATTGAACCACACATTCCCCTATTACAAGTCCAAATCAAGGTTCATGATTTGCACTTTTTGTAATAAGTGCAACTTTTTTTTGATAAAAAGGTGCATAACATTATGACAATAAGAAAGGAAAAAGACTGTATGAGAAGCACATGTATGGAAACATGATTGTATGAGATTTCCTTTTTATTCAAATGCACTTTTGCACATCCTATAGATACCACTGCAAATGTATTTTTCATTTTATTAGCACTAGTTGTATACCTGAATACTCCAGGTAAGATTTACAAATTCTGATCTTCCAGTACATTCATTTTGATGGTCCTTGCACAGAAATCCACGATGACTAAATACTACATTCAGCTGGGACTATTCTGATGTAGTTTTTACAGACTATCTAGTTCAGTAAATAGACTCCAGCTACTACAGTATAGAATTACAAAAGAATAATCAAAACCTTCACTCCTACAAATATTTTTTTATTTGCACAATGATTATTTACGTTATGTGTCTGTCCAATTGCATGCTTGACTTGTCACCCAGAGTTCTGAAATACTTCTCCTTATGTATTCTCAGTGTTACATCAATGTAAGCAATAGATGATGCTTTTCTAAAATAGCAAATAAATTTTATGTTGGACTGACTTGATAGATTCTAAGAAATGTTTGATATTCGTAATGAAATTACAGACTGTATACAAAAATATCACATAAATGTTCAAATTGTGCGTTATTACACTTAAATATCTTTACATATTATTTTGGTCAAAATAGGACCAATTATTTAATTGTTCTGAGAATTCCTATTGTGGTAATTGTCATTATATGCAGCACAGAAACATTGCTTTCATTTTCACTGATACAACAAAGAGCAAAACAGTATCTTTACATGGAAAAAAAAGAAAACATACCAGCAAGCTAAGACCATCTATTGAAAAGATGAGATACTAAGAGATTATTGCCTGGTGAAGCCAGCAGTAAGTTAAGTTATTCTAGTTAAAAGCAATAAGTAGAGCTTGCTAGAAAACAGTGCTTTTGTTTCCTAACAGTTTTCAAGTTCCAGAGTTGTTTAATTCTGCTTTGGCATGAAAACAAAGCCTTTTAAATGCTACTGCAAAGTGGAAGTGTGTAAAAATTTTTCCTTCATGTTGAAAAGGTCAAATTTTTGACGCAAGCCTTTCTCTCCTGAGTGTTCTCAATCAAAACCTTCGCACTCAAAATTTTGTCAAAGTAAATGTCTCTTGAGTGTTTCTGAAAAGTGCTTTTGCTTCAGCAAATCATCTTGTTCAAATGTGATTGTTCATAAGTAGCCAAAATAGTGAACCCTTGTGGTTCCTTGCCTCTAAACGCTAATTCACCCCACCATACTGCATGGAATAGACAGCATGTAAGAGACAGAACACTTTGTTGGCTCATGCCATTTTTCTCTTCTGTATGGATCTGCTCAAGTAACTGGCTAACATGCTCTTACCAGAAGAAATGGATAATCATGAAGTTACCACCATTTTATTTCCAAGAACAAGAAACTGTCTGTCTCTTCAACAGCCTATTGTAGGGTGGAGCCATGGGATAAGAAAGGACTTCTCTTTGAGTCTGGGACAGGGATTCAGAAATTAGTCAAGACTGCTGAGAACTTACTGTGGGTGACTATTAGACAGACACCATGATTACACAAAGAGGCAAATTGGAGGGCAGGAGGATTTGTGAAGAATATTGTTATTTCATCATTACTAAATCTGTTATTACACTTTAGCATCATATACTAAGAAAATAATTTGATTATTCAATTTTTGTTCAACTATTATGATAATATTTCAAGAGCACCCAAGAAAATGATGACTTCTGGATTTTGCTTGACAGCAGGCAGGTGTAGTAAACATCAGTCACAGTACAGTTATGGGCAAAGTATTTGTATTGTAGTACCATTCAAAGCATTGATATGTCTTTGAATTTTAAGGACAGGATTTGGCTCCCTGCAGAAAGCAGCTAACTGCCATAAACACAGATGTATCTATATAGCAGGTCCTGATCAGTGGCTAATCATCTCTTTAAACATGAGGCACTAGATGGTATCAGAATTATAACTTAATGCCTCAGTCAAATCTATGCTGCACTGTAATGACATATACTGCACATATACATTGCCTAAATTATGTAAACCCACAAATGTTTCCCTGGCTGTATTTAAATTATAACCGTGACAAATCAATATTTCTGTAATGCAGTATTTATTACTTTACCTAGCCATAGGAGCCACTCTTGCAGTAGAAAAATTTATATCCTCAGCAAACTTCAAAATTGGAATGGAAAAAAGGCTAAATAAAACAAATATCAAAACAGAATCATAGAATCAGCCAGGTT
>NW_008658606.1:0-485 GCF_000695815.1 Acanthisitta chloris | reverse complement strand
GGGGAGAAGGGATGTAGGAATACTCCAGAGTGAGGGGACACTAGGGGAGAGGGATGTAAGGACACTCCAGAGAGAAGGGACACCGTGGGGAGGAGGATGTAGGGACAATCCAGAGAGAGGGGAAACCATGGGGATGTAGGGACACTCCAGAGAGAGAGGGAAATATGGGGATGTAGGAATACTCCAGAGAGAAGGAACACCATGGGGAGAGGGATGTAGGGATAAGGTGGGGAAAGGGATGTAGGGATACTCCAGAGAGAGAGGGAAATATGGGGATGTAGGAATACTCCAGAGAGAAGGAACACCATGGGGAGAGGGATGTAGGGATAAGGTGGGGAAAGGGATGTAGGGATACTCCAGAGAGAGAGGGAAATATGGGGATGTAGGAATACTCCAGAGAGAAGGAACACCATGGGGAGAGGGATGTAGGGATAAGGTGGGGAAAGGGATGTAGGGATACTCCAGAGAGAGAGGGAAATATGGGG
>NW_008658605.1:0-5414 GCF_000695815.1 Acanthisitta chloris | reverse complement strand
TACATGCAATATCTACAAAGATGAAATTGAAGGCAGATTTATCATAAATAACTGTTAAAGAATTATGTCAGAGAAATAGGAAAACCCCTTATATGTTAGCTGTATATTTACATAATTTGGTAGTGACATAACCATGATATCAACATATGGATACTATACACAATCTCTTTGTCACACTTGGCTTTCAAACTCAAATGGCATCAAAGCAAAGCAAGCATGAAACTCCTAAAACAAAAGGTATGGATTAAAATGTATTTTAACTATTGTAAATAACTAAAGCATATTTAGAGTCCTGCTGTTCTGCTATTCCTACTGTATAACTGAAGAAAATTGAGATGGACACTTACATAACATAAACCACAATATATTATTATTTTATATGTAAATACAAAAAAAGTTTCCTTATTGGAACAAATTAGTTGCTTTTCACAGAGAGTATTTTAGTCAGCTTTATGACATTCTAAAGTTGTTTTCAGGCATTTGCTACCATGTAGTCATGAGCTTCAAAAAAGTATTTGTGTAGACATACAGGAAAATACATTTGTATCCAAGTGCACTGGATGGACTTGCATACAACTCTACTCATATCCAAACAGGATGTCTGTAGATTACATATACCTTTATAGGCATTTGACAGTAACAAAATTTTGATACTTCATCCACTTACAGAAATGGCTTCATTGTTCATTTTCACTGTACTTCAGAGGCAGAAGCATAGAGGGCTGCTGGAAAACAAGAAAGTCCTCAAATATCATATCCAAGTAATATCAGGCTTTGTCTTCCCCTTCTACTAAGATAAATCTATATCAGCTGTGGACACACAGGAGAAAAAAGTCCTATAGATTAAACCACAGTATATAATTCTGATATTCTTCAATACCAATTTAGCTGAATTTGAAGAGTTAAAAGAAAACCACGAGGATTTTTTCATCTGAAATTAAACACCAGATCTGACTTCTAATTTAAAACTGAAATACAGCTCACAACAATGTGTTGTTTTTCCAAGCTCCATCGTCTTTAAACATGCACACATGCACACACACAGAGTTTCTCTAAACACACTGTATGACAGAATGCTTTCCCAAAAATCACATAAATCTTGAACTAAATATTTGCACATGCACTCTTTTCTACACATGTGGCACATTGCTATATGTTGTCTCCTCACTGGCTTTAATGTGGAGAACAAAGAATAATGGTCAGTGGCAAGAATTCTCCTTTGCTGAGAAACACTGCTGGACAAAACATGATGGAGGTGGACTTGCCGCATCGGTGTCCCTAATTGTACTGCAAAATGTGGGAAAGCATGTTCCAGGACAAACTACATGCAGGATGGAAAAAACCAAAGCTGTAGTAAAGCAAGTATCCATCACTCCAAAGTAATAGCTTGTACATCAATCCAGACCGATCCAATCTTAAATGTAGATACTATTTAAGCAGGGGAAATCCCTTGTGCCTAAATTCTTCTAAAAATATTCAAATACAATATAATCCTAAATAAGGAATGACTAAGTTATCAATATATACCTGGTGATAATGGATCTTCTGTAATATTTGGCAGAGATTTTGTCACGTGTTGCAGAAGAGAGGAAGCAGATTCTAAGAAGCTAGGAGACAGTACAAAACCTAATATCCTGTGTCTTATTTAAGCTTTTCCCTTTTGCTTTTTTAACAATTTTTTTTTGGCTTATGCTTTGTCTTATGTTTTGGTTGCATTTTATGTTATGTTAAATTGTGAAGTTATTATTTTAGCAGATTTGATTGAACATTGCCTCAATCCACAAATCTCCAATGGTAGTCTCCAAAAAGCATTTAAAAAAATAGTATGTTCCTCTTGACACCTGCTCTAACTTTTCACTCAGTCTACTTTGCCTCCATTCTCCCACCAATTTGATTCTCCAATGGTCTGTGCTGTCCTGTTTCTCATATTTATGATTTTCTCCTTTTTCTGTGCCAGTCTCAGTACTGCTCCCGTGTTTGCTCACTCTCCCTTTACACACATATAGACACACAAACACACTCCACCACCTAGGCCTCCTGCAGATGAGAAGGGAATTGCAAGAGAGGTGCTACTTCCCTTTTTTTTTTCATTAGGAAGCCATTCTTTCCCCCACCAACGTATTTCTCAGCAAATTAATACCAGCTTGACAGAGGAACGTGATATAGCAATACAGGGCAAATAAAACTAAAAATCTCTGGACAATTCCATACTGTATAAAATTATAATACCTAACATGTTACACTGGCAACCTCTCATACTTAAACCTATTAATTCCTAGTAAGTAATAGAATATCCTGGTCTTAATCTTGTTTATGTTTGTCAACACTATATACATATAGAGAGATGACACAGATTTTTCAAATATCTTTTCCTTTCTACAGTTTTCAGTCTCTTGCTCAAGTGGAACTCCAAGTACTTCTGCGATACATAGTTTGAATTTTGTAGAATGTTAAGAGAGGCAGTAACCAATATTCCTGGGGGCAGACAGAGAAAAAGATAAGAAAACGCGGGAAAGCTTGTGCATAAATCATATCAGCAAGAACAAAAATAGATGTAAAGTGATGATGAGGAAAGATTGAAGGAGAAAGCTCCACAGAACAAATAAAGTATTCCACTGCATATATAGAATAAGCAACTGGGGGAAAGGATTACTAATGCAGAGAAAGAAGAGTAAACATGTAGTCCAGGGCAAAGCATGACTAAAATAATAGAGAACTGAATTACTTGATAAGTGAAAAATACTTTTACAGACAAAGAAGACAGAACTAGTTCTAGCAGATAGAATTTTATCTCGTTTATATCTAAGGTGTAGAAAACAGCACTTACTGTGTAATTCAGAATGGTGGGAAGACTTAAAATTAATAATGTTTCTTTGGTAAAAAAGTAATTTTTCAGCCACTGTAATTACATCTATTTATTAAATTTATTCAAGAGCATATGCAGCTTAATTTAAGAATATATGAATAACCAATACACTGCTGCATTTGGAGCTCATCACAGGATAATTTCAGGGCAGAAACCATGCTGTCCAACTCTACTGTGGCCCCTATTGGACTTCTACAGTACATCTGATGTGCCTGCTATTATGTCACTGTATTCCACACGGAAGTTATTCATAGGATCATAGAATCACAGAAGGTTAAGGAGTTGGAATGGACCTTAAAGACCATCTAATCCCAACCCCTCCCTGTTGTAGGGAGCCAGGGACACCTCCACCTGGACTGAGTTGCTTAAAGCTTTATCCAACCTGGCTTTCAACACTGCCAGGGTTGAGGAAATCACAATATTCCTGGGCTACCTGTTCCAGTATCTTGTTACCCTCACAGTAAAACCTTTCTTCATAATATCTAATTCAAATTTCCCCTGTTTCAATTCATACCTATTACTCTTTCTTCTATCACTACGGATCCTACTGGTCCCTCTCTGGCTGCCCTCTAGTCACCCTTCAGATATTGAAAGGTTGCTAGCAGGTCTTCACACAACCTTTCTCAACATCTTCTGGTACATACATAGCATATCTGTATGTATCACAGAATTACAGAATCAATTAGGTTGGAAAAGACCTCTAAGATCATTGAATCCAACCTATGACCAAACACCACCATGTCAACTAGACCATGTCACTAAATGCCGCATCCAGTTTCTCCTTAAACACCTCCGGGAACAGTGACTTCACAACCTCCCTGGGCAGTCCATTCCAATGTCTAATTTCTTCCTGTAAGAAATTCCTCTTCATGTCCAATCCAAGCCTCCCCTGGTGCAGCTTGAGACTATGTCCTCTCATGCTGACAACAGCTGCCTGGGAGAAGAGGTTGGAGCACACCTGACTACAACCTCCCTTCAAGTAGTTGTAGAGTGATAAGGTCACCTCTGAGCCTCCTCTTCTCCAGGCTGAACAACCTCAACTCCCTCAGCTGCTCCTCATACTACTTACCCTCTAGATCCTTCACCAGCTTTTTTACCCTTCTGTGGACTTGGAGAATAAAACATCGTAAATCTAGATTAAATTATACCTTTTCCTAAAAGTCATACTCCTGACTGCACATATCAAGATAAAAATAAAAGTTGAACAGTTTGATCAAGAAAAGATTAAGAAGATGGGAAGTTTTGGTTGGTTGATTGCTAGTTCTTCTGTTGTTAGTTTTTTGTCAAGTTTTTCCTTGCTCATGTGTTTTTGAGACTAAGAGCTATACGATAGCATAATTTTGAAGCCATACCTTACTACTAAGTATCAGTAGTCCATCTTTCTGCACATTTTCTGATGATAAAACATTTGGAAAACAAATGTGGTCTATAGGGCAGTAGAAAGAAAAGAGGATAGCAATAATACGGGTATAGTCAAGGCTTCCATACAACATCCCAGAATTTAGGGATTGGAATGGACCTTACAGATCATCTAGTTACAAACCCTCCTGCCATGCGCAGAGATACCTCCTCACTAGATCAGGTTGCTCAAGGCTTCATCCAGCCTGGTCTTGAACACTGCCAGGGTCGGGGCAGCCACCACTTCCCTGGGCAACCTGTTCCAATGTCTCACCACCCTTACAGTATAAAACTTTTTTCTCACATCTAACCCTGACTTTCCCTCCTTCAGTTTGAACCCATTACCACTTGTCTCATCATCGCAGTTCCTAACAAGAGTCCCTCTCTGGCTTCATTGTAGACTCCTTCAGATATTGAAAAGTTGCTATGAGGTCTTCATGCAGTGTTCTGTAAAGGTCTTCTGAAGTCTCAGCTTCCTCAGCCTGTCCTCATAGGGGTAATGCTTCAGTCCTCTTATCAACTTCATGGCCCTCCTCTGGACTTGCTCCAAGAATTCCATGTCCTTCTTATGTTGAGGCCATCAGAACTACACGAAGTATTCCAGGTGGGGTCTCACAAGAGCAGAGTAGAGGGGGAGAATCACTTCCTTTGACCCGCTGGCCACACTTGTTTGGATGCAGCCCAGAATTTGATTTGCCTTCTGGGCTGCTAGAGCACACTGCCAGCTCATTGTGAGTGCCTTGTCCACTGTCACTCCCAAATCTTTCTCCTCACTGCTGGTTTCAATTACTTCCCCACCCAACCTGTAGGTGTGCCTGGGATTGCCATGGCCCGTATGTAGGACCTTGTACTTCATGGTTGACACTTGCCCACCTCTCAAGCCTTTCAAGGTCCCTCTGGATGGCACATCCCTTCCCTCCAGCTGTGACTGCCCCACATAGCTTGGTGCCACCAGTGAAATTGCTGAGGGTGCATGCAAGCCCAATGTCTATGTTGCTGACAAAGATGTTGAACAGTATCTGCCCCAGCATCAACCCCTGAGGGATACCACTCATCACTGGCCTCCATGTGGACAATGTGCCACTGACCACAACTCTCTGCATGTGACCATTCAGACAGATCCTTATCCACCAAGTGCTCCACCCATCAA
>NW_008658604.1:92595-99465 GCF_000695815.1 Acanthisitta chloris | reverse complement strand
ACTTCAGCTCAAACCAGCACAGTACTATACCACACTAATCTCTATGTTTCTGGGCAAATGGTTGAATTTTCAGTGGGGGAAGAGAATCCCTTTTGCTTTCAGATGACTGAAAGAGAAACATTTGGAAATTCTTTTAAAATCGCTACCATTCTGAGAAGATTAGGAATGACCTTTTCACATACTCTGCTTATGGCCATAATTTTCTGGCCATCTCATTCAGTGGCAAGACACCTGCAGGCGTCAGGGAGAGAGCATCTTTTCTTGATCCAGCCTCCCTCTGCCCCAGACCTCATCCCAGATGACTCGCTTGGAGTTCAAGAGATGCAGCTTTGCGGGGGTTCTTATAGCTCTGGTTTCTTTAGAACACCTGGGGCTGGAAGCATTGTTGCATTGAAGAAAATTGCAATCTAATCCTCAGCAAGTACATCAACATTATCAGGGACCGTTTTTACTTGAAAATAGATTTTCAGTCACACCTCAAAGCTCTTCAGGGGCATTTTCTCAGGAAGAATCAGGAAGGACCCAGGTAATTTCCAGTTTTCCCTGAGCTGACTTCAGCCACTGAACTTTTGGAAATTTGCCTGGTAATAAGTTGAACAAACCAATTGTTTTATTTAAACAGAAGAAGCTGAACCCATGCTGTGCAGAAAGAACAGCCTTATCATGGCAAAACAGACAAGATGTTTCTGCATTCATTTAAATGTGAACCATTTTTGTCGCTCAATAACATCCATTAAAGATAAGAAGGTCCATCTTTATGCCTTCTGCTTGTTGTGAATTAACAAACTCTCTTAAAATGACAATTCATCAGCAGTTATATGAGGCAGAATTCATTCTCAGCAAGAGAAGAAAATGGAACTCACATCCTTTCATTCCCTGGCATTCCCCTGAGCCTCCTCTGTAGAATGAGATGAGTTTAATTTTGAAATTGTTAACCACAATAAGTATGAAGTGACATCAGAACATAAGGGCGGGAAGGAGTATCTTATTAGCTGCACTGCAGGTTCTTTTAAATAATGTTGATTCAGTAACTTGTCTCTTGCGGATCATATACAGAATAAGGACAAGAAGCCACTGAGTGATGCTGTTTCACTTGCATATTTGTAGTGAACTAATTGGAATAGGAGATAGTAGTGGTTATCATAGTTCTGTAATTATCTCACAGATAATTGTCCTCCATTGGGCAGAAGGCAATAAAAATGGGGTGTAGACACATTTCCATGTTTAGTGAAATATCAGAAGTTCTATAGCTGAGTTTAAGAGAGGGAAACACACTGACCTGTGTCTTCCAGTAAGGACTTAGGAAGTAATAAATAATACCGGTAGACTTCAGAGCTGATTTCAGTAAATCTGGGTTTTCTCCCATAAGGAGAAAATCCTTCTTTTTATTGAAAAAAAGAATAAAGAAAACCAAGCCAAAAACCCTGCCAGGTTTTTGGCCAAAGGGTACAGGATTCTTAGGTTTTGCTCACAATATTTTTGGTTTTCAGGTTTTGATTGAAAATCTTTGAGGGAAGGAGACATGTTCCATTACACTATTGATTTTAGGGGCAATCTGTAATAGTGACTCCCTAAAGCCATTTCTGGATCTGCAGTAGATTCTCCAGAATTCTTTTTTCTTCTTTCTACAAATCATTAGGTTTGAACAGTGCACTGACACTTTAGAATTTGCCTTGAGGGTAGAAAACAGCAGAGTATTACTTTTCATTTGGCCTTGTATTTTTCTTTCCTTTTATTGCTTATCTCTAATAGCAGATCAAGAACCCAACCAAGAGAAACTCTTGATTTACCTACAGCTTGACCATACAGCTTTACTTCTTGACAAGTGGGTGACACAGACTCACATTGCAGCATTCTGCCCTGAGCATTCATACTTGAACAGAGTAATACTTTTGGGTTGAGGATGCTTTGGGACTCTGCCATTGTGAAGAGCTGGAGGTGTGTCTAGAGCTCAGCCCTCTGGGCAGTCTTGTCTCCTTATTGTTTGTTCACCTAACTTTAAGCAAAGAACCCACAAAGAAATCCATGGTTTCTGTGGTCTCTCCTGCTACAGTGTCACTCTTCTGCTGATAGACACCTCCAAGTGACTGTGGCTGTTCGACTCAACTCTCCATTCTGCCTATGAGGCTACTTCTGTTTTGAATGCAAACCTGTCTTGTCATGAGACACATGGTGATCTGCAGACCTTCTCTCACCATTGCTTTTACCCATCATAGCCACACAGACTTGCTGTTTCCACAGACAGAACCTGTATTCACATATTTGTCTGCTACCAGAATCCTTTTTGTTTCCTGCTTCTTTGTTTGTTCTTCTTGTGATGTTGGGGCAAACGAGCATCTCACTCTCAGCAGCTAATTGAGTGTGAGTTTTTGAGAGCAAGGAGACACATTGATGCATTTTTGCTTGCTGGTCCAGAACAGAGTAGTTTATTCTCCTTTGTCTTTCTCCTCCTTACCCTTCTTCTTCCTTGCTCTCTCTCTCTTCTTTTCCTGGCTGATGATTAAAAGTCAAGGAATGAAATAAGCCATTTGTTCTCTTCAGGTTAGTGTCTGAAATGCAAAGAAACAACTGTCACAAAAGGTTAGTGACAGAAATCTGTTTTTTCACATTGTCTTTCTCCAAAATGCATGAAATGAGCCACAAATTCATTTCCAGAATGTTACATGTTATCCCAGGGTGATTCTTCACAATATCCTGCAACAGGGAATGTAGAGATTCATTCTTCCTTAATTAATATAATGCACAATGCCTATAAGCTTATGGGGCTCATCAGCAAATCCTATACATATTGTCTGTGCCAAATTTCATACTGGCAACTCCTCCTTGGACAATTTAAGTTTTATTTTTATCCATCTACTGCTGCATTCATTTATTAAATGATGCTCTCACTCTGAAGCTTTTCAGAGGCACTAGGTATTCTGCCTAGGCCTCTGTTAATAGCTGAATCACTGAGCCTTAGCATTTCAGGCATGTCATATTTGAAGCTGGAAAATGTTCATACAAATGAGGGCAATTAAACACACAGTGAACTGAGGATCCTTATTTTGATGTAAAACATTGCTTGAATGGGTCATGTTTAAGATACTTTCTCTGGGAGAAAAACTCAAAGGTATATTAGGTGCCGTACAAACATTTTCTTTGAGGGAGAGAAGGACTTCTAGAGAAGTCTTTGGCTATATGATTGCTGGGCTGAGCTGAAGGCTTCTATGAGCATGTACTTTGCTTTTCTAAAGTGATATGAAACAGGGCTGATTCATGTTTCATGAAAAACTAAAGCAATATATAGCAATTCCCCATGTACATCACATTCAAAGGAGAGTAGCCAAGCACTGGGAAAGCATTAATTAACTGGGCTTTATAATATAGAAGGCACTGAACTAATTTTAACCAAACAGAAAAATCCAAAAATATACTTTCCTTCCTGTTTCATCAAAGGACTTGAAGTTTAGAATATTTAAAATAAAAATAAAAGTGTCCTGCAAAAGGTATCCCTTCCTGCAGGACACAAAAGATAATCAAACCCTGCTGTTGGAATATGTTTAAAATTTGTCCACCATGAGGTTTGCAGACCTCTAAATCCCAGGTAAATCCCCTCTGTCCTTTCTAGAAATGCCCTCCAGAAAGCATCACTGTCTGTGTTGGCTGCATATGGGATAGAGAGCTGATGGTATATCATGCCCTCAAGCTCTCCGATGTCTTCAAGACCATAATATCTTAACTTGATGAGCTGATGCTTCATTACTTCCACCATATCCCGATGCTGCTGCTGCTGCTAGGACTTGGCAAAAAAAAAGCTTCCTATTCAATTAGGATAAGCCCTCAGGACTGGTTTTGTATAGCCTGTATCAGCTGTACTCCAATGACTCAGGAGCAGGAGGCTGCATGGGAGCAGCTTGTTCAGTTCCTAAGTAAGCAGCAGAAATGTGACTGCACCTGGGAGCTACCTGCTACCAGGTGCTGGATTGACATAGTTGACATGCTCCCTGCATGAGCCTCAGTCCCCATGAGAAGTTATTTCAGGCAACACTGGGAAATTAAGATGACACCTCTAGCACATGCCCTGCCTGTGCTAATACCCCTTTCAAACCTTGACAAGACTATGAATAAGGATCTTCAGCCTTCTAACCTGTCATGGTTTAACTCAAAAAATTGTGTGGTTATGTGCTGGGTTTAGTATATTTCATAAATATTTGGTTATATTAATTGGGGTTTATATATAGCTTGGGGAGGAAATGTCAGAGGACTTTAAAGGGCTAAGACCTATTAACTGGATGAGAAGTAGATGCAGAATTATTTGTACATTCATAAGTTTTTGTGTCAGCATAGAGAAAAGAAAATATATGAATCAACAGCAGTTTTTTCTGTTGATAAATATACTTTAAAGGTATTATCCAGTAATTTCTGCCATACAGGGAGTCACCTTCTTTTATGTACTGTGAAGAGAAAAAAATGTTTCTGTGTGCAGCAGAGCCTGCTGTCCTGCATGGATTCTCTAGTGATGGGTGACATGGTTGAGCCTAAATGTCAGTTTTCCTCTCAAGGAGAGGTTTGATTTGGACTTCTTTCCTCTTCTCAGCCTGTTCTAACTATGGAACAACTCTGTGTAGTAACTTAGTAGTTCTGTAATCCACTGAGTTTACAGATAAGGTACAGTTTTAGATATTTAGTATTAGTGGGGATGAGATGCAGGTAGGCAGTTGCATATATGCACATGTGGAAACATGCAGATGCTGTGAATTCCTCAAGTTTTTTTCATTTGAGATACCAGGCAGAACACCTCCTTAAAATTCATTGGGACCTTTTTAAAAAGGATTGGCTTTGCTGAAAAGAAATTAGCTGAGAATAAACACTTGGCTGTTTTTTTTTTTTTTGCCTTATCTTGCAAGCTAAGTCTCACAACAATTACTTTTGCCGATGTCCAGAATTGTAGCATCACGGAAATTAGAGCTGGAAAAGACGCAGAAAGCTCCAGGGACCTTGCTAAGACAGTTTCTTACAGTATCTTCCTGCCCAGCTTTTTTCCCAAGCTTCATTTGAAATATGCTGTGCAAGGAGGTTTTGTCCATTACTCTTCAGAGACCTCATCACATCCTAACACATCCAGCAGCCATCTCTCCCTGTTCAGCCATAGAGAGTGATGCTGTATTTATGTGTTTAATAAATACATTCTTTCCACCAACAGTTCAACATTTGTATCTGTTCTTAACTATGGTAGTTTATGGTGTGTGGTTGGCCTGGGACATATGCAGATGTGTGCACATTGGCTGTAATGTGTGCAGAGTTCATGTCTGATGGAGCTCATTTTAGACTTAATTGCAATAAATAACAGGTGAATACACAGAATCCCCTCAACCACCTGAAGCTAACTGCAGTTATGGATACCTAGACAAATGTGAGGCCACACCAGGTGGAGATAGCCTGTTAGCCCATGTTGGAAAGGTATGTATAATTTTGCAATGATGCAATGTGAAAAGCTCCAGGTCAGTTGAGCAGGAATAGTATGGATCAGGTTCTGCTCCCATATGGTCATATAGATAAGGCCCTTGTGTTGCTTGTGTGAGTTAGTCCCATGCACTGCTTGCCTGGTGCCACACAGAAGTGTTTATTCACTTCTAGGACAGGACAGAATTAAAATTGCAGCAGACTAATTGGCAACATCCACTAATTTGATTGCAGTTGCCTGCAGCAGGAGGATCAGTTCTTACCCCTTTACAGAATACTGCAGAATAAATGTGCTTTCTTCCTTCCCATTTCTAGCCCTTATCTACTTCACAGCATCCTGCTAAGTAGTCTACATCTGTTTCCTCTGTCTCTTTACGTGAACATTGGCAATTGCCTTCAGTCTGACATCTTAACCTGCAAAAATGAGTTTCCAAGTCAGCATCTTGGGAAAGCATCAATTTGTTGTAAAAGTTTTGCTTTTGTTCTCAAAGTCAGAGTTGGTGAATGCCACCTTGACTGGTCAGAAACTAGACATACCCCTTGCAAAAAGCTCAGTCCAGCATATTACAGACTAAGTTTGAAAGGCTGATCCTTGTGACCTGATTTTTTTTACCTTATTGTAAATCCCTAACACAAATGTTGCTCACATTCAGTGATACCCACTCACACCTCCCAAACTATTTGGTCCAAGAGGTGGAGGAATAGAGCATCTCTTATTCACTATTAATAGTTTAGGGAGCAAGGATCAACAGCAGGCAATTGGAATTGCTCAGCATTTTTTATCTAAGGTGCTAAAGTAGCTAAATCTCAATGCTGCCTTTCACCATTAAATGCCTGATGTCTGGAAAATGTGTAGAAAAAAATGCAAAAATTGTTTATTCTGTGGAAAGGCAGTAGAGTTGGTAGAAAGAGTGAGCTGAGGTGTGCAGTAGGCAGGTAAAACAGAGTCTGTGTTTTTCTTTTTTCCTTTCATTCCATATGCTAGCATTTTTCATTTTGAAGTATATAGTGTCTTACATGGAGTCACTTCACGAATAGCTAGTTACAGTGCAGAATGTTGTATTTTCCTTGCCCTTCTTGTTTGCCCTCCCTCCCAGTCAGAGATGAAATATTAGCAGGGTGGCCTAGTAAATGTGCATCCATGCACAATGCTCTTCCCTCAGGATAGAGATAAGGATCTTGCCAGGATCCTGTCCACCTTCAACTTTCTAGAATACACAATTCTCTTCTGAAAAGAAGGGAGGAAAATATTGTGAAAATCAAGAGCTATCAAAAAAAACAAAAAAAGAAAAGCAACAGCAGAAGACAGAAAAAGTAACAATTGCTTCCTTGTAATAGAATTCAGAGAGAGTTTGAATTCTTAATTGGCCAGTGATCCTGTGCCCACGGCAATTCTGGCTGCAGGCTCCACATTTCGAAAACTGCTTT
>NW_008658604.1:86819-92585 GCF_000695815.1 Acanthisitta chloris | reverse complement strand
CAGCAGGAAAAACTGACCTTTCCTGTCACTTCTGTCTGCATCCCCTCAGCGTTTTCTCATGCGAGGGGTGATTAATGAATAGGGATGGTGGAGGATGTTGATTTAGCATGGTTTTTCACAGTGAGTGTGCCCTTTTTTCCTCCCTACAGCCATCCAAGATAGCAGCACTCTTGGTTGCATTTTGTGGACCTTGGTTTAGATTTTGCTGTCAGGAGTTTATGATCATAGAGAACACAGGGCTGAGCTATGCATGGAGCATGAGGTGTGACAATGTGCCAGGAAAACTGTTTTCAAGCTGACATTAGGCTTCCGAGTGTTGTTACATACTCTTGTCTTTGTAAGTCTCTGAACAGAGTTGCTTGTCAGCCAGGGCACCATGAAACCCCTTCCAGCCACCCCACTCTTTGAGCTTCACTTAGATGCAGAGGACATGCAAAGGAAATGGTAAGTCAGGGGATGAGGATATCTCTCCTCATCATGCTTTAGTTGCTTAAATAGTATTGAGCAGTGCATCTTCCAAATGTCCTTCAGAGAGAGGCAGTGTAAGGCTGTGAAGGTGTCTCTTCTTGTTTTCTTGCTGCTCCTGTATTGCCAGACCTGAGAGATTGTTGTAGTGAGTTCTCAAGACTAGAGAAATTACAACATGGGATAAAGCTGTACAGTCTCTCTGTATTTTTGCAGATGTGCAGGACCCGCATTCACATCTTGCTCTTTCCACTGCATGAGCTTTTTGCATTCTTCATGTAAAGCTCCTCCAGACAAATGATGAGAGACCATTTACTAAAAAATACATGTATTCAGGAGTCAGAGCACTGCAAAGCAAAGCTGTGTTCTTTGCCAGTGGTAACAGAAGCAAGGTGAGACATGAAGAAACAGCATTGATTGGGAATCTGTTCTGCAATCAGTCTTTGATATACAAAAGTGACTTGGTTTGGGCGAAGGAAGGATGACCGATACATCACTTTTCAAGCTTGTTATCTGCCTGCAGATAACAGGAGCCTGTCTTGCTTCTGGGTTGCAGGAGATCACTTTGTGAGCTTTCCCACATGAAGTGTAGTTTTTGGTAAGCAGAGGAGTACTAGAGGTGTGCTGTGTACTAGTCCTTTTTTTTTTTCATTGTTGTTCTGAAAAGAACCATTAGGCTTGTCAAAACTAATTAAGGAAACAAGTAGATGGCACTGGAAAGGAACTTCAAGCTAGAATGACATGTTTCAGGAGACTCCTGTCATTCCCTGGTGCACACTTAACAGGCATTATGAGAAGATCCACAGAGCTTGTGTATGCAAATGCACAATGGTAATGAGTATTCTGGATTTTGTTGAGATATACTTAGATTCTTCTAATTACAGTCCCTTTTCAAATGAATAGTACTGTGGTAGACTGATGTTTTTTATTACCTGGTCTGGGAGTCAGTTTGCCCAGTCGCTGTGGAGGGAGACACAGTGACCCTTCCATCTAGAGAGGAGGGACCCAGAAGGTGTCAGGGGAGCAGGTGAGGTTGCCTGGCATTGTGGTGTCAGGTCACAGCAAATGTCTCTGTGTGTAAGGCTGGTGTCTGGCTTCCAGAAGGACAGATGGCTGGAGAGTGCAGGCACAGGGGGAAGGTTGGATTTAAGTAGGAAACCTGTTGGGAAGGGCTGCAGGGCAGGTCCCTAAAGTGTTCTCAACCTTTACCTCAAAGTGCTGGAATTACTGCTCCTTTTGAGAAAATTGTGATGGATAGACATGATGGTAGGCATCTACCTCCGTCCCTATTGGCATGCCATAGGTGAGGGTCATGGTTCCTGAATGGCTGAAATTCCAGCAATTAGTGCTGCTCATTTGAAAAAGGCAGAAAACTTCTGTTATGGACTAGAAAGATGTGTGCCCTTTCTAAATATTGGGAAATAATGTTGCTGCACCCCATAATGTTTAATTTAAAGGAATTTCTGTTTGTCCTACTCTCACTTTTAACCGTGTCTAGATATTTGGAAGATTTGGCCCTGATAATTGCATGGTCACAGGAACTCAGGCCCGTTCTGGCATCCTTACTGATAACAGACATCACTTTCTCCCTCTTGGGATCACCCTGAAACTGATGGTAGCGATTAAGGAGCAGACAATTTCTCACTGGGAGTGGAATGATGAAAGCTCTGCCTGTGCTGCTTTGTTTTGTTGTGCTGCTGTTTTTTGGCGGCAATTCAGTGTGTTGTGAATGGACTCACTATTGATGTGGTGTTCTAGTTAACAAGCAGTGCCAGTTTCAGTTACCTACACAGTGGGTCATAATGTAGTTGTTTTGACATTTGCAGCACTGGCTGATCTTAGCTGAACTCTGGCACATTTGTATGTTTGTCATTGGTTCAGTTGCTATGTTTTTTTGTGAGATTCAGAAAATGTATCAGAGCATCTGTATTTTGTTTGTTCTTTCTCTCTCTTTTATTTTTTTTTCTATTTTTTGCTGTTGATGCCCCAAGGATGAAAGCAGCAAAAGATTGTGATAAAAATGTTTTCAGAACATTAGGGAATTCTCAATGTTGGCTAGCTCAGAGGGAATCTATTATTTACAATCTACTGTATCAAATTCAGCTCCCACCAAATTAGAAACTGATTTTTGTCATTGTCCCTTTTTAATCTAACCCTTTGGTTAACTCAGGAGAAGCAGCTCCATAAATCACGTGGACATCTATGGATTTTTTTTTTCCCCCTGCCAGCCATTTCTAGCACTAAATGTTCATCTCCCAGTGATTCTTATCAGCCAGGACACTAATAATAACATTTCTGTTCTGGGCTTGACTTTCCCTCTGCTAGGAGGAAGCATGTCTTTGTAATGTGCTTTGAAAAACATTTTTAGGGAGTAAATAACAGGGCACAGGAAGATTTGACTTATGTTGCATGGGTTTCAACTAGTGAGGTTAAGGAAACTTCATGATTATCAGGGACCATGGCATGGATCATGGGTGAATAATGAATTCTTTCTTGCCTTTTTTCAATCAGAAATTCACCATGCATATGTGTGTCATTGTTTTTCTTTTGAAGATGGGGAAACTGAGGTAAACAACAGGAAGACTGGCACACAAACCAGAGGCAAATCAGGAAACTTAGTCTTTCATGTCATTATTCAGCCAAATAAATCCTCCTTTAAATTTGCTTTCTGTAAGCATGAGGCTGCTGTGCCCTCATCTTCAGCATTAAAACAGAGCTCTGATTTTGCTGGGTCTTGGAATCAGCTCTCTGCCACCACAAGAATGATCATTGTAATCTTGGTCTTGCAGACAAGGGAAAGGCAGGATCTGTGCTTGGAAAGGTTGGTATAGGGCCCCTGAGAGTGGTCTGTGTAGAAACACAAAGGAGGTAGGTCAGTGGAAGGTAAAAACCTACATACCAGCTGCACAAGGTAGATTTGAACTGGTTTTGCTTCCCCTCACTATCTCTCTGTCTGATTGCAGCCTTTTAGCTAACTGGCTTTCTCTTTCTCTTTCTCTCTCTCTCCTCCCAGGTCAGTGGCTGGTTTGGATAAAGAACCTGACCTTGTGCACATGGAAGCCCGGACAGCTGATGGACGTGAGTGCCTGCAGCCAATGCTGAAAAGTGGGCTTTGAGCCAAAAATGGAGTGGGAATGAAAATTTACTTTACTCATTTTATCTCCCTATTTACATTTTAATTGATAGGAAAGATGTGGGTCATGGGGTTTGATGTGAGGTATATTCTTAGCCTTAGCCTGTTGGGGGAAAGTCACTGGCTGCAGGGCTTGTGTCAGTGGAGAGGGTGAGCACAAGCACAATCTGTTGGGCTAAGGAGCTGTCTATTCTGTTCCCTGTTTAGCTGTTTCAGTATCATGTAGTTTACAGGAATCATAAAGATCTTGCTACCAGTGCTGTGCCATGCAGCTTTGTGCATTCCTAGAGGTGCTCAAAACATCTGGGTTGTACCTGGGAATTTGAAAAATCTCTTGCAGTCAGACTTCTCTGGCCAGAATATCCCTATACTCATTTGCCTTATATTGAAAGTATTTTTCAGTTTTGCTTATAATGCATGAATAGGTATTCCATACCTAAACATCACAGGCCTTGAAAAAGTGCCTGATCTGAAGCAGGAAATAGAAAAAAATTCTTAACCCCTCACTGCAATGAATGTAGTGACATTTGCAGTAGGAAGCATTCCTATGTAGTTAACCTCCAGTAAAGACAATGGTATTAGAATTAAGTTGACTTATTCCCTCCAAAGTGTTTTAACTATTTCTCACAGGAACTACAGCATAGTAATGCATCTGATCCTGGAGTGGAAGGTTACTCCAGTGTGAGTAAATGAGAGCAGTGGGAGAAGTGTCCCTTTTCACTGCAGGGACAGTGTAGTAAAGCAGCACAGGACTGAGGTTTTACAGGATTTCTAGGAGGAAAAGACCTCATTTTTTGTTGGTTGCAAACTTTCCTCTGTTTCAGTCAAGTAGGCCAGATGCTGTGTGAACAAGCTCCTGTCTATCAAGGTGGCTTCTCTGAGGTTATGTATCTTCTAAAATCACTCATTGACCTCCCATTGCTATTTAGTGATGGCAGCTGAATAAATAACCAGGCAATAAAAAGCTCAGGGGTGGCAGCTGTTTGTTGAATGTGTGGAAAAAACAAAACAGGCCAGCAGGTGGGTGGACAAGGTAGGGAGTTATCCTCAGTGCCTTTGCTGCTGTGTATGCTGTTGCAGGAATACTGAGAGAAGTGGTCAAAAGCAAGTAAAATAAACCAAGCAAGTAAGCAAACAAACTGCTGATGGAGTCTGTTTTCAAACTAAGTTTAAACTTGCTCATCCAGCTGTTTGAATATCAGATGTGTCAAGAATGTAAATGCTTTGTTTGAAAGATATATTCTCAGTTCACGGACATCTCTCTTCCTTCAGATCTTGTTTGCATGGGATTTTGCTTTTTGTTCTTGTTTTAATGTATAAATTCAGCATTTTGAAATTGGCAGTTAGTGGGTTGAGGGTTTCACTGAAAGTCAGTCTTCACCAGCAGTATCAGCTGAACAGTCCCATTACAAGCCATGGTCCCAGCAGGCACAGGTGAGACCTGGTGGGCTGTGCTGGCCCTACTGGCATGTACCACTGGGAGACAGCACCAAAATTACTTCTCTCCTAGTGAAGAACACCACAACAGAACCACGTTGCTCCAATTAGAGTTTTTAAGGCTTAAAACGATATTACTTTCTGTTAAAAAGCATTGACTGCCTCACAGCTATAGCTTCTCCTGGTGTGAAGTGGTGCAGCTCTGTGTGCTGAGGAATGAGAGGCTGAACTTTTCTCCCAGTTGGCTTTGTAACCAAATTGGGTCTTCATGCACTCAGTGCTGAGGCACTTACACCTGCTGGAAAATGGGTCCCTGCAGTTATTTCCTCTTGATCAGAAAGTTCCTCATGAAAGTTTTCCTCAGTGCTGGGGAGAAGGAAGGAGAGGCAGTCTGGTGGCATAGTCACTTATTTGATGCATTAACAGACTTGGATTTAAGTATTCCCATTGCTCAGTCCAATTCAGGGAGAAGAATCCATGCCTTCAGTGTCCCTAACTGCTTGAAAAATACCTCATTCTTCTAGATGGGGCATTTTTCTTTGCTCTTCTTCTGTTTTCCTCCATGCTTTTCATTTAAAAAAAGTAAATAGAAAAAAGGGGAGGAAAGTAAGGGAGGGAACTGGTATTTAGGATTGGACTCCTGAACTTGATTTTTTGATTAATTTTTTTTTAAAGCAGTGTCGTGCTTTAACCCCAGTCAGCAGCCAAGAACCATGAAGCTACTCACTCAC
>NW_008658604.1:80760-86678 GCF_000695815.1 Acanthisitta chloris | reverse complement strand
AGCCATCTCCAGGAGAGCAGGGCCCATCACGCATAACGGTTCCTTGGGAAGACAAACACCATCACTCCAGATGTCCCCCCTTCCTCCTTCTTCCTCCCACCTTATATACTGAGCATGATGTCATATGGTATGGAATATCCCTTTGGTCAGTTTGGGCCACCTGTTCCAGCTGTGTCTCCTCCCAGTCTCCCATGCATCCCCAACTTCCTTGCCAGCGTGGCAGTACGGAAAGCAGCAAAGGCCTTGACTCTGTGTAAACTCTGCTCAGCAGTAACAAAAACATCTCTGCATTATCAACTCTGTGTTCTGCACGAAACCCAAACATAGCCCCATACTAGCCTCTGTGAAGAAAGTTAACTCTACTCCAGCTCAAACCAGCACAAGCAGTAATGGGAGCTAAGAACCTATTTAATACCAATTCAGACACTGGAGCCTAAAATATACTCTGGAGTAGGGAACAGGCTGTGGGCCATGCTAGAGCCTCATTCATCCATAAATGAGTCAGGGCTAACAATAAGCTCATGGAGCTGGGAGGAGGAAGTCCTCTTCCCCTCTCTGGTATCTGTCCTGCAAGACATCTTGCCCATGGTTTTGTCTGTCCAGTCATTAGGAATAGTAGTGTCTCTGAAAAAAATATCTGTCCCAGTATCTAGTCTCCTTAAAAATTTACAAAGTGTAATATTTGCTGATAATTCCAGTGCCTCTCTTATCTCAGGCTGTTTCTCTCTTTTGTAGCCAATGAAGTTTTCCACATTTTTTTGACATCTTGGCAAAGCTATTGTGACAGAATAATAATCAAGGCTTGCATTTTTAAATTATAAAAATATGTAGGAGCCTTGGGCATTGTACCTTCTGCCTGGGTGTAATAGGCAGCAGCAAGGACAGGGTTGGATGCAAGGGAACTATTATGAATACACTGACACAAGCACCCACCAGCATTCCTGGGACAGATATATTAAACTTTCTGATATTCAGTGAGCTAATCTTCTCCTCACTCACAGATATGGTGCAACAAACAGTATTTGAATTAAAGGAAAAAGAGGGAGAAAAAAGCTAACCAGAAATATAAAACAGAGTAACTAATTCCTGGGGAATAATTTACAACTCTGCCTGCATTTCTAGATACTCTTTTCCTTTGAGGGAAATATTCTTGAGGCCACTGGGGTTTTTTTCCTTGCCACGGAAACTTTCACTGGCAGTTTATAATTTAAAGTCTTGCCTGGCACTAGGACGTGACTTAAGCTGAGCCAACGTCCAATGCAACTTGTTTCCATCAGCTGCCCTTCTCCCTGTTAGCCGTGCTGACCCTGCTTTCAACTGCTTACTAATGCTGCCAGGAAGGATCAGGACTTGCTGTCCTGTGTCTCTTTAAGTCACAGTTACCTGCACACAGGTCTGCCCTTTGCAGCCTTCAGCACAATGACAGGTTTGACTGTTTCAGTGTCTTCCTTCAGGGACCCACATCTTTGGGTGGTACCCACCAGAGAGAGCCTCTTGTCCTCCTGCTTCCTGCCAGAGCAGGCATGGCTGGCAGGCAAAGAGAAGACTTAGTAATTGACTTATTTCACCAGTATATAATTTCAAATTTCAAGAAATTGTTTCAGTTTTATCACTTGTAAAAGGGTAAAAATATACTTCAAATTCTCAAGATGGGCGGCTTAATTAGCAATGAGGAGGTGGTTTGAGCTCCTCAACTGTAAAGTGGCTGCACATCTGTGAAAGCCATTCCATGATTCAACGTGAGGTAAGTTGGTGGGAAGGGTTTGTGTGGTGGTATATGAATGCTGAGATTTGAGCTGCAGCAATCCCTCCAGGCTGCTTGATGTCCATATTGCCTCATTCAGAGATGAGCTGAGAAAGTAGCTGGATGTTGGGTTATAAGCATGAGAAGTTTTTGAGGCTGTCTGTGAAACAGGGAGCTCTTAGCAACTCCTTTTGCAGTGGAACATAATAAAAAACCCAAAATAAAATAAAAAAGCCACAAATAAAGCCCCTAAAGCAAACAAAAACACCAAAGCCAAAACCAACCACCAAAACACCCAAAGCCTTTAGTTCATGGGACAGTATGAAAATTGGAAATAATCCCCAGATAGAAATCAACACTCCTTAAGATATACACCTCTCAGTGAAAGGGAAGCAAGGCTTGAGCTCATACTACCCACCCCTCTGGGAAGATGTCCTTCTTCCTTGTGGCTGTGCAAAACAGGTGTGAAAAGTTAACCCATTTCAAAGGAGAGGGAGATACCAGCTTGGATGTTAGGATGGCCCCTTCTCTCTTAATGGAGATTTTTGTTGAGAGGCCCTGTACTTTTTATGGGGGGGGGAAAGATGTGCCCTGTGAACAGGACCATAGTTCAGGAAGGGATCATACCCTTCAAGAAGCTTGAGCAGGGACTTGGGGTTGTTTCTCACTTTGAGTAACACACAAATGGGAACTGGGTGCTGTCGTACTTTTTTACTTAATTTTTTAACATATTTTAAAGGGAGCTATTTTTCATTTTCTTTGTGGCAGCAAGATAAAATAGCAGGACTTGTACCTTTTTTTGTATCCCAAAGCAGACACGTTTGAAGAAAATTTTTTCTTGTGTCTGTGTTGATTTTTTTCATAGCCTTTTTGTTGTAAAATATATGAAAATAAGTAAATGAAACAAGAAACTCAATGGAAAATGGGTAGTGAGCTACCCCTGTCTTCCACCACCAACTTCCTGTGAGTATTAATCAGGTGTCATTCTTTGAGTATATTTGATTGCTGGTGTAACACACTCAAAATGACACATTTCCCAATAGGCAGGAAGCTCGTTGTCATGTCAACACTTGTGATTTATCTGCATTTTTTTGTGACAGGTTTTTATTCCTCTTCCCATTCTGTCACTCAGCAGCAGCAAATTATACCCTTTTTGGAAGGATAAGAATATCCAGGCGACTGTGTGGGAGAACATACTGAAGGGAATGAGCTTCTAAAAATATGTCTCCTGACCTCTCCTCTTTGTTCTTCCTAATTTTAGTGCTACCTCAAACAACATGTCACGTCTGCTGATCTCTTTGGGCAGCGTGGCAGCGTATAAGACCTTCTTATTTTCTGAGAAGTTGCTTTTATCCACTGCAAAGTTGCCTTAGGTTCCATGTTGAGGGGCTAAAAAGCAGCTCTGGACCAAGTGTGTATATGTCAGTTGATGAAGGACCCTAATTTACACTAGCTAAAAATCTGACCTCTCTACCACTGCTGGTATTTTATGTTGGGAGAAAGCACAGCTCTGATACTCTGGTGATTTGGCACTGTCTCTAGGTCAGATATTTTTCACCATACACTTTAATTACCTCCAGGCACTCTGAGCTGGCACCAGCAACATTTTCTGCTGCTTTAGCATACTCAGTGGGACTATGATTTCATTACTGTACTAGATCTATGCAACTGCTCTGAAGCAGCCATGTAGCCCTTATTAACCTGGAATCCCCAGTGCCTCAACCCAGAACCAGGTCTGCAGCCTTTAAACATGGACCTTCAGTCACTGGGCAGTTGGGCATGAACCTTTATTAGATGAAAGACTGCTTGTAGTTTGTGATTTTTTTCGACAATATATTTTTTTAAATATATTATTCTTATTATTAGTACCTCTGACTTGTAGGGTTTTTGCATTCTTAAGAACGTTGGTGGGACAAGACTATGAAAGGGGAAACTGTCAGTTTGTGAATCTTGTCTTAGAATCTGGGAGGGCAGTTAGCTAAGTGTCAGACGATTTCAGCCATGCCTTCCAGAGTGTTCCACTGAACCACATTTTACTGTCAGTGGAAAGACACAGACTAAGGACAATAGCAATTTTTTGGGGATGGAGAAGCCTGTAAGCAGCTTTGCTAGGCTAGTTACCGTCCTTTTAAACTTCCCTTTTATCCTTTTGGGCTCAGTTTGACAAGATCTGTGTTAAAAGGTTCTGTTGTGAACTAAAATCACTGCTCCAGGCTCAACCCAGCCCTTATAAACTCGCTGTTTTCTTCATTGATGGTCTGTCCTCACCCTTTGTAGAAAAGCAAACAAGCACCTGATCCTAGGAAGCCTGCAGAAGTGCCACAGTGTAAAAGATATGACCCTTTTATCACTGTAGCTGTCATCTTAGTAGTATTTTCCTTTTCTCCTTAATTTGCTGTTTTCAGGAGAGCAGTTGAGAAGCAGAGATGGCATATTTAGATTACACACATCCAAAGACACAGTGCCTTCATTGTTCTTTTTCATGAGGCTCTTTCTTAGCCTGAGTGAAATAATTCTTAATCCCCTATAACCCCTGTTAACTTGCTGGAGGTGAGCACATCTCTTCTTGCATTGAGAAACTTTCTTTATGTCTGCCTTTGCTTTCTGTTTTCATGCTCTTCTCCCAGTCGTATTCCTTCTCTCAAGTAATGCCAAGATCGGACAAGACATCCCATTAGTGTGATGGTCTTCTCATCTCTCTAGGCAGAAGCATTTGATGCTTCTTGCAGTGCATACTGTTTGGTCTCTTCAGCTAGGCATGCTGTTTGATGTCCATGGCATTTTCATGCCTAGCCTATGTTGGCTATAAAGATTAAATTTGGGAGACGCTTCCCATTTTCACAGCAAAATAAGTTAAAACTCAATACTGCTGGTTTGGGCTTTTGTTTTTCCTCTTTTTGTGTTACTACCATGATTAAAAATGGTCATTAAGACTAGGGCATTTCAGGGGGATGTCAGGGATATAATTCCCAGCAGAATATTGGAATCAGTAAATTCAACCTGGATGCCTTTTGAAATCTTTTTCTGCTCCACATACTCTTGTCATCAGCTTTCTGATGCATTTATGGTTGGTACCCTCCAATTATAGTTTTAACTTCAATTTCCTGAGGGATGTCTGCACAATGGGGAAGGAAATGGTGAACGTTGAAGTGTGATGAATTCCTGACTTCAGAGAGCAGTTACAGTCTTCAAGGCTGGAGGTAGATCATGTAATAACATCTACCTAGTTGGAGATGAGGTTAGGACTTCCCTTGCCTTCTTCTGAGCTGCTGATGACATTTGTAGACAACTGATTCCTACCTGGGTGTTTCTCATGTGTACATATTCTCCCATTACAGACACCCACTATTTGACCTGTCGGATCCAAGAGTGCTCAGAGACCAAAAGGAATGGGCCATTTTCACGTGCCATTGATGTCAGCTCCCTTGTTGTTCAGGATGAATATATCTTCATCCAGGTACGTTGGCTTGATACAAATTTGACATGAATTCTGCATGCACAAGGTATTTTTTCTGTGCAAGAGAGGAGGCATATTCTTAGGACAAGCACATGGGACTGTAAGTTGTGAGAGCTGTGAGTCTATACCTGGCTATAGATTGGCTGTGCAGTCTGGGACAAAATACTTGATCTCTCTGCTCATCACTTGTCTTATGGTGAATCTGATGTATTTTTAGAGTTCATTCATCAAGTGTCCATGGATTTCACAGAAGCTCTAACTTGCTATTGTTGTGGATACTTGTAAAATACAAGGAAGCTAGTGATGGATTGGAGAGAACAGAGAAGAACAAAGGAAAGGTGTGAGTGATTATTTTAACACTGGAAAGGTTTATGCTAATTTGACAGTCAAGTAGTGTTATTGGAGTGAACAAAGATTTCAAGTAGGAGGTAAAATAAGAGAAAGATTGAAAAAAAGACATTATAGGGCAACTTCAAAGTGTAAGATGGCTGTAATTTTGTCAGCTAGTTAGTGATGATTTTGGAGATGAGGAGAAAATGACAGAAATTGAATGAGAACTACTTGTTTTTGAGATTTTTTTGAGAATACATGGCCTGGATGGAGCAGGGTCATCTCTCCCCATTTCATATCTATGGAAGTCATAGAGCGAATAGCACCGTATGGAAGAACATTTCCTCAAGATGTGCCATTTGGGTGAAAACTGGGAGCCAGGCTGCA
>NW_008658604.1:41920-80714 GCF_000695815.1 Acanthisitta chloris | reverse complement strand
ATATTAACTACTTGTCACCAGTGCTGAAGCAGGGAGGGTGAAACGAGATGAGGTAGAGCTTGGATTCAGGTGATACAAAAAAGACATACACTTCCCTTTTTGAGCAACACCTGGTTACATTAAGCTCCAATTTTACTTCCTTTTACTCCTATTTTACTTACTTTACTTGGGGGAATATTTTTCTTGAATGTATCCAAATTATGAGAAAGTTCTACTCTGTTTATTGTGAGATTTTTTTATAAATGGGAATTTAAATGGGAAAGCTGATAATTCTGTGCTGGGATTAGGTAGAGGACTGTATCCCTATAGCCTGGGACAACTGCAATGTGAAAACTGCATTCACTTGAGTAATAGTGGCAGACTTCTGTGAGTAGGGGAGTCTGCTGCTCTAGAGATGACCTACTGCTATGGGAGCCACAACTGACCTCATTCTCTCATGAAACCCAGCCTGCTACTGCTTCCTTTGGCATCATGGGGGACACCCACTGCTGGAAAACACTGTGAATGCAGGGGGTTTAAGTCTGTGGCTGAGGGTGTTGTGGAACATTTAGTTCTTTAGGGCTAGCATGAGGCCTAACAGACATTTCTCATTCCACAACTCTCACCTGTGTTAAAACTCAGCTTCTCTGTTTTCAATCTTGATCTCACAGTGAGGACATGTGCCTGGTGTGTGTGTTCCTCTGCCTCAAATTAGCAGTGAGCAGCTCAAGCTAATAGCTGCTAAATGCTTCAAGTCAGAAAAAAAAAAGTGTGTGTATGTGTGTGTATACAAACAGGTGTGTATGTATATGTAATATACAAGTGCCTTGACTATGCTTAGCAATGTTTTATTGTAACTTAATGGATGTTTGAATTGAAAATCACATTCCCACACTTATAAAACTTGTTAATTGCACACCCAGAATATTTCTGCTTTGGGCAGGAGACTCTCCAGTCACAGGTTGTCTATCCCTTTCCCCCTTTTTTTTTTTTATCACATTTGCAGGGTTTCTGAGTGTCCAGCAGCCTGTCATAAGTGGCTGCAGAAACTTGGCATGGATTGAGTCCATGCAGTATTTCAGCAACACACACACACTTCAGATTCACAGCACACATCTCTCAGAGCTGAAGGTGTGTTAAATCCACCGTGTCCAGCACGTGGTCAATGGACTATGCAGAGCATTTGCTTGGTACATATGTAGGACTGCTGATATGTCCTGGATGTATTAGTCTCACAAGCTGTGTGATGTAGCTGCCTATTATGGGATGTGTCAGATTGACTCTGTGTGCAATGTCTCATGCATATCATCCGGTCTGGATAATCCTGAACAGAAGTATGGGAGCCAGGTATTTAGAATTTCAAATATTAGAATGAGATGAATAAATAAATACCAAATTAAATGTTAAGAATCTGGTGAGGTTTAATAGCTGCATAAAGGATTGGTGCATGAGTTCTGATCTGTCTGTGCTGGAAAAAAGTCAGAACTAATGTCTTATAGTGGAGAGAGGAACTTGTTTCTTTTAACTTTTGTAATTAAAACAGTATATTTTTTAGTCTAAATCCATAGTCCATGTTCCTGTAAAGTGAGTGGAAAGATCAAAACCTTCAGGGGTAATTTACCTTCACCTATTTCACCTATTTCAAGATGAGATAGGTCTCTTTTTGAATATACCTTTCTCATTAATATTAGAAGGAAACTAAGTATAGCTTAGAGAAGACACCTAACATTTTGACAACGAAAAATTAGGAAAGATGAATCCTAGCTATTGATATCAATGATTTAGATTATCTGCATACAGTTATTTACTAGTGAATATCCATTCTAATCAAGTTGATGAACAGGCCTGTAGTGTAAGATTCTTGGCAAGTCTTAACCTGTGTAACTGTGCACTCAAAGCAAATGTGATACTACAGTGCATAATAGATAGGGGAAAGAAGAATACCAAAGATATTATAATGCCATTATAAATCAATGATTCCTGTTGTGTAGCACTTCCGAAAGTATCTGGCAGAATTACAGTACGAAGAAATAAAAAGAGAATGGTCCTATGCTTGAAAATATCTTGTCCATAAAGACAGTTTGAAAAGACTGGGACTGGTTACCAGGCAAAATAACATAGCCCATGAGGAAAGATGTAAAAGGTAGTGTGGAAGGAAGAAAGAAATAGCTACTAAGAGAGAGTAGGAAGAATTCTTATGAATAAAAGAGTAGGTGATCACTCTGAATTTATTGATTGACTTCCTATTTGATTGATCAGTAGTTATTTAAAGATACCACTAAGATTGGATTGGATAATTCTGCATAAGTTGACACATAAGAGAAAATCCTGCCCTCCTTTGTGTGCGTAAGTTTTCATTCAGCTGACAGTGTTGCTCTGATGTAACCAGAAGCCAGTATCATCATCATCTTTTGTGACTTATAAAGCAGGTCATTTATTTGTGAGAAAAACTTGGAATATGCCTGGATTTACTTACTATACCAAAAAGAAGCTAATTCCATGAGCAGCTTTGCCTCTTAAGATCAGTGTCAATAATGTTCAATTACACAGAAGTGCACTGTGAAGCCCATGCTTTCTCTATAACTGTAATGTGCCATTCTCTGTGGCTGGACTACACCTTTCCTTACTGGTGCTTTTGCATACTTGCCACTGAGATAGTACCACTTTCTAAACTTAGGTGCAGACATAACCTGTAACTGCCTGAAAGATTTGATTTCCTGATAATTACATGAACTGCTATGGTATTCTCATGTGCAGAGCCTACATTATAAGACACAGGGATCAGGGATAGGCTTTTGGATTATGTCTGAATCTTGAGTATTGATACTTCGGAGAATTTATGAATTCAGGGGAAGATATTTTTCAAGCAAGTCTTGTATCAGGGTTTCTAATGGAATTGCTCAGGTTGCTGAAAATGCAATAGCCTTTAATTAAAATGGAGATTAGTTTTCAGGAAATTGTATTTTGAGTGAGAAAGTGTTGTTTGGAGATTATTCTCCTTTAAGTAAACAAATAGTATTGGTGCTGCCTTGTTCTTTATACACTTAAGAGAAGAGCAGAAATGATCTGTGTATGTCTGCTTGCCAACAGAAGAAAATTTCCCGTTGAAAATGCAAGAAAGCATGAGCAAATGTCACCACTTACTGCAGAGAGTGAAGAGAGTCTAGGCCAAAGAAGTCTCAGTACAGTGTTGCTTGTTTGTGGTGGTCTGAGAACTCCAAAGGGGTATGAATAGGGCAGTGTAGTCACTGGCAATCAACTTTACTCTGGGACTTCAGTTTCTGCAGAAAGCAACATTCTAGTGGGCAGACCTACAGCTGCCATTGATCTACCTTTGGGAGCTAATGTTTTTTAAGTTAAAGTAGTTCTCAGTTACCCAAAGGTTATGTACAAGCTATCTCAGGTGCAATAGCTCAGTGGGTCTGCTGGATGCCTGGGCTCCCATGTTGGATGAGCCTGGCCACTAGCAGGGACAGACGACATTCCCACTGCACTACTACAGACCCCTGTAAGGACTGTATTTTCACACAGAATTCTAGATATCAAGAGAGGGACCATAATAATGCTGAAACTCTTCAGAACGTGTGACATGAAGACTATGAGCACTACTGCTTTTATAGCACTGGTGGCCTAAGGATATAAATGAAACAAAGTTTACAGGGAGAAGTAGTATTTTTTTATGAGATTGGAATTGATAGAGTTAGAAAAGGGACAGATAAGACTTTGAGCATACTCACAAGATCCTAAAGTACTTGGGGAAGGATTTGGTCTCTGAAAATTGTTCTTTTTTTTTACTCTCAGCTGTAGATGTAGGTCTCATAAAATATGTTTTCTCCCCCTATTAGTCTTGCCAAGTTGTGTAAACCCTTCAGTGTGTGGCTTTCCTCCCAGAGATCATACCACTTGAGTTCAGCATGCAGTTATCGCTGTTCCCATTCCTCTCTTAAGCTTCTGTCTCTGTCAGTGCTTGGAGACCCTCAGGGTAACTTTGGCCTTTTTGATTTGAACTGGCTGTAAGTCAGTGCAGAGATGTGTGGATGGGTGATCAATACATGTCTTGGTTGTTTTTTATGTCTTTATTTTTCTCTGTGATGGTGTAGACTCTGCTATCCCAAGAGAGTACAGCTGAAGTTGATCTGAAATGTAGCTCAGAATCTTAGCACTTTCCATGGCAGTGACAAAGCTACTGGGTATGGAAGATTCTTCTGAGATTTAGAAGCTGAGACCTGGTTTGAATTTGGGAGTGATGCAGGCCAAGCAAATGCCTTTGGAGTTGAACACTCTCAGATCTGCCTTTGACTGGTGGTCTTGCATCATAAGGACAAGGAATGTCACCTGCAGACTTTGACTGAAAAGGACTGGCTTTTTGCTTCAGACCCTGCTCCATTTCCACTTTAAATGGGAAGTGCTTTGCACCATTAACAAGAGAGGCATGCTGAGATGCAGTACATTATCACTTTCCAAGGCATTTAAAGAGTGGGAACATGGGTGCTCCTTTCCACTCCCATGGTACAATTTATCTATGTGTTTGACTGCAGGCTGAAATTCGTAAGAGGGTCTTGTGTCTCACCTGGTCCCTCCTGCTACTTCTCCTTCTGGAAAGCTTTCTTGGCTGCTTCCAATACCATTGCATTTGTGATTCAGTCTCCTGGGGACCCTGGGAACTGCACAACTTTCTCTTCACTCCAGATTCCTTCAGGTGAAGTTGTCCTGGGACATATGATGGTCCCATGTCCAAAAAGCTAAGTTGCTCTGCTGATGTTCATATGATGAAGGAAGAAAGGAGTGTGAAGGGAGCTGGGAAGAGAGAGAGGGTCTTGGCTGTGGTTTATAATCCTCCTGAACGTGATGGAGTCTGTGGTGTTGCCATTTAGGAGCAGGGGATGGTGGTTACTCACAGCTGGTACACACAGCAGTGTGGAAGCAGCTGCAGTTCTTTTAGGAATTGTAAGAATTACATGTGGAAAGTGAAAAGTTTAAGTCAAAATGCTCTTCTTTGATACTCATCATGTATCTGGCTCTTCTTCACCTGGTGAAGTAATTTTGAGCTTAGATTTCTGCCTATCTCAGGGACTTGCACAGCAGGGCAACATTGTGGCCTGTTCACTAGCATGAGTGAGAATGAGCAAACCCAAAATTTCTCCAGATGTTCTTGTGTGGTGCAGCTGAGTAGGACCCTTACAGTGCACATCTGAGTTCCTATGGCTCATAGGAGCAAACACTTCTGCCAAGAGCTTTTGAACCAATTCAGTCTTCTTTAGCATCAAAAAAGTCTCCTTAAAACATATGCAGATGTCAGTATTCACCCACAATCGTGGATAGCTTCTTATAGAACTTATGGATAACGTCCTTTTTTTTGGATGCCTGGAGTTTTATCAGAGGGTGTCCAAAAATTTCAGCTGAAGTCATTTAATGCAAAATGGCTTCTGTAGATTTCTTTTTTATCTGAATCAAATTCTGGTTTTATCAAAGTGGATATATTTATGATAACTTTTTTTCCCTCAACCTCAGTATAAAGAAAAATATTTATTATTTATAATCTTAGAATTGGGGTGGGGGACATTTCTCTTTAAAGTTTTATACAGGGGGAAAAGCAGTTCCAAATTCTGTAAGCTAAATATGTCTAAGCTCAGCCCAGAGAAGTAGTTTATTGCTACTGCTGATTGTAACTGTGGTTGTTTGGGAAAATGTGGAAGTGCTTATGTTTAGTAGGACATGAGTGCATGTTTCAAGTTTATTGTGTATTTAGGGCTAGGCTAAGTGAGCATATTTGCTGAATTGAAGTCAGTTGGTGAGTAGGCTTCAACGAGCAATCAAAGTTGAAATGATGCCAATTCATAAGGATTCCTGACCTCAGTTCTTGAGCTATCAGTTTAATAACTTAAATAAGCAGTAAATTTCCCCATGAATAAAGAAAGGAATTTTTAAAAATATTTTTATTTGTCAGCAGTGCAAAAAGATAGGAGGAAAGAAATGAAACTTTGCTTTCCTGGTATGGAGAGTCATCTTTATTTTCATAGAAACTAAGTACACCGTGTTCAAATATAAATTTCTTTCCTCCATATTTTCCTCCATTAACTAGGAGCCAAAGGTCTTAACAGAAATCAATCCATGCAATTTATTTTTAACTTCACCCTGCTTAGCTACGATTGATTTTTATCTTTGCGATCGATGGTAGAGAAAACGGTTTGGCGGGACAATGGAGCACTCTCCGGCGTTGTAGGGTTTGGTCTTTGAGTCTTTTATTGAAGGAATCATTAAAAGCTTATTATGAAACTAATAGGATGAAGACGTTTAAATGATGAACACGATTACACCTGTTTTACTGGTGAATAATGCCTGCTACAGCTGATCTCCTCTTACCCCTATTTAAAATGCTGGACATCACTCCATTGGGGGAAATTAATCCATACAGATGAAAGAAAGTGCATCCCACGTGCTAGTTAAAAGCTGTTCTTAAAACAAGACAGGCAGTAAGTAGTTAGCTACTTTCCCATTCACTGCTGTGTCCTTTTCATCCATTTCTAGCACAGTCTCATCTTTTCTGTGCCAAATATCAGATTTGGAACTAGAACATAAATATCTGTTGATAAAAAATTATTAGCATTTTCCTTTATTTATTTATATTGATTTTATTTCTAGGGCTTTTTGTGCTGTACTTTCTTTTATCACTCTCTCCCCTCCCCTCACCTTGTCTGATTTATCAGCAATGTCTGCAGCTGAAGATGTAAAGTATTACATTGGCAAACTCATATGTTTCCTCTGAAATCTTTCAAAAGGAGATTTAATGCATAGAATCATGTTCCTCTCTTAAGTTGGTTTCTGTGTGGGTAATGTGCATTTGCAGCTCTTTTGTGGCTCTTGTTTTGGTGTAACCATGTACATTTTCTGAAGGAGTTGCTTTTAAAACAAATGCAATATTTTCACTCAAGATTACTGTGTCCTATAGCTGTGTCTTCATAGCTCTGAGGTGAGAGGGAAGTGTACAGGGACTGGGTCAGTATAATAAATGCTCCTTTGTCTTCGCAAATTTTCTCTGATGGGTCTGCACTCTAAAAAGTGGCATGTTTTCATGATGAATTTACCAGGCAGCTTGAGGGTGCTTTGCACAGCGAAACACTAATCTGTGTGTCTCCACAGCACACTCAGATAATTGCATATTGCTTTAATGACTCTGCAGCAGGTATGATATTAATGGAAACTACAGGAAATTCAGACTAGATGCTACCTATCATGATGGGATTCATGCTGGGGCACTGGAGAGCCTCAGAATACACAGAAATATTTGGAAGATCCTTTTTCCTGGCCATGGTGGATAATCAAGAAGGAAGAACATTACACTAGGCTCATGTAGATGTGTTCTTCCTCATCTTCTGAACCTCTCATAACTAGCATTGTGGTTAAGCTTGGAAGACAGGGCACAACTTTTCAATCCTCATCCTGCCAAACCTGTGCAAGGCCTAGGCAGTTGCTGGCTCAGAAGAACAGCAAAATCCCTCACTAAAGGTGTGAGTAGAACAGCCTGTCTGCTGAACTTGTCATCACTCCTCCATGTTTTAATCCACAATGTGATTTAGGGGATTTTATGCCCACCAGAAGGAGAAAGAGAACCTAAAATTAAAGCAGTGTGGAGAATTCCAGCGCTCCTTATGGAGTTGGAGAACACAGATCCAGGATGTCATTACGATACAGATAATGTTTCTCAACTTTTGACTTCTACCAATTCATTTTATGTTACTAGGAAGGAGGGAACTCTACAAGCAGAGGAAATCACCTCAAGTGAAACAAGTGAGGTGTTTATTGAAAATAACATCAACTATATATTATCAACTACTTACTGTCAGCAAGACATTTAAAATTTCGTTCTACAACTTTTCTGCTCACTTCTCTGCAAGGTCTTTGAGCAGCAAGAGGCAGACGGGGTCTTGTTTAGCCCAGGGCCATTTCAGAGATTTAGTACTTCCATGTTTTTTTACATCAATACCTACCTTACATTGGAAATTATGAGTCCCAGCATCAGTTAGCCAGCAAGATGAGAATGAAGCCGGGTACACTGTGGTCTACAGTTCCTGATGTCATCTAGGGCATCTTTACATTCCGGAATTCCTTGACTCATTCTGCTTGCTCTGCAACTCTTTTAGAAACCACATTTGGTTTTTTGCTTGAGATGAACTTCAGTCTTAGAAAGAAAAAAAAAAAGGAAACAAAACCTGTTTGAAAGAATTGCATTCAACCATTAACATGAGAAATGGCTTAGTGTGTTTCTAGACATGTCACAGAAATTATGGAGATAAATAGATTCCATGACAAATTTTCTGTAATTCTCTGCAGCCTTTGAACATCTTTGTTCTCTTCTATGTTTGATGCCCACTTTCTCATTACAGGTCGGGGTGGGGGGAATGAGGCAACATACTGAAACCTTTGAGGCTTTTAAAGAGAGATTTCTCATGTTTCTGTTGTTAAGTGTCAGCTGATATAAGTTAGATTAGATTTTGTTTTGATACAAAATGTGGAAGTGTTAAAGAAAAGCAGTTGATCATGAGTGGAGGGAAAAGATAGAACACAGGTTAGGAAAAACAGATGTGGTTAATGACAAACACGTTTGTCCATAGGAATCATTTCCACTGGCCAGAAGCCCAGTTAAACACATAAAGTAGAAATCCAGAAAAACAGATTAACGATCTGGTCATTAGCAGTGGAGGAGGAAAAAGAAAAACCCAGCTAATTCTGTACTGAGCATGACAGATGAGCTCACAGCAAATAATTGGGTGACATTCATCAAATGTGAACTGAAAGGAGGCATTGGAGGGCAAAACACTATCATAATCTCTGGGATTTACAGTGTAGGACAGTTTGCTCATAGGAAAAGGAAAAGTTCATCAAAATAAATTAAGTTGGGTCTTCCAAAATTCATTGTCTACCACAGTGTTTGCCAGAACTTTATTGAAGGCCAGATCATTTTTTTGGAACTGTTATAACAGTGCATGTAAATCATGCAAAGATGAGATCCTGGCTGGGAAAAGCTTCACATAACTCCTGCCAACAGAATTGTGGGTGGCTCATATTAACTGGCTCAGAAAGACCACAGACCACAAAGATTTCTATTTCTAAACCTTTGTCAAGGTGACCCAGTTCAGGTAAAGGAGTGAAAAGGAGTTTAACTAATGCATAGTGAACTTGAACAGCATTTTAATCCTACCTTTCTGCATTAAAAAACAGACAAACTATAAATTAAAAAAAAAACCAAAAACTTCCAGGTACCAGTTTGCAGGGGGATAAAACAAAGAAAACTGTAAAGCCTTTTGAGTGTGGAGGACTTGTAGTAGATTCTGCTTTGGCACAGAAAAAGGAAATTTGATCACCCCTTGGTAGTTTTGCAACTCTGTGTTCATTGGATTAACCTGATGATTGTTGGGCTGTTCCCAATTGCAATTAGTCATCACAGCATCCACAAAGTATGTAAGTATTAATGCATGCATCTTTAATACAAGTTGAAGAACAAGTCTCAGCACATTCGAAGAGGTGGATATTGAACCCAGGGTCCTTATCAAGTAGTCACTGCACACATTCAGTCCTATCTAGACTGCTGCAAATAATGAACTGGTGCTGAAATAATGAGCGATGTAAAATGAGTTCATGTGACAAATATGTATCATTTGAGAATTTGGATTTTTCATGGGAGGTCAGAAATATCAATATGAGAAGAGGGGATATTTAAATATTCCTTGTGCTATTTAGAAAATATGACCTAGAAGTATGGGATCCCTTGAGCAATGCTTGTAGAGCTGAGCGAGATAAAATTACTGCAAACATTAATTTTTGCCTTTGAGTTGGACTCAGTGTGAATCAACGACATAGTCTGTTCTCTCCTGTGAAAATTTGATTTTGATGTGGCAATATTAGATGGGAAATATATCCTGCATATACCATTCACAGCCCTTGTTCAGCCTGAAGAATGGAGGGCTCTGGGGAGACCTTAGGGCACCTTCCAGTACCTAAAGGGTACAAGAAAGCTGCAGAGGGACTTCTACAACGGCATGTAAACACAGGACAAGGGGGAATGGCATTAAGCTGAAAAAGAGTAGGTTTAGATTAGATACAAGGAAGAAATTCTTCATTTTGAGTGTGGTGAGTCAGTGGAACAGGTTTCCTAGAGAATCTGTAGATGTCACATCCCTGGAAGTGTTCAAAGCCAAGTTGGATGGGTCTCTCATAGAACCATGGAATATACTGAATTGGAAGGGGCTCACAAGGGTCATCAAAGTCTAACTCCTCGTCCTGCACATGACATCACCAATGCCCCTGAGCATTGTACAAATGCTTCTTGAACTCTGACAGGCTTGGTGCTTTGACCACTTCCCTGGGAATCATGCTCCAGTGCCCAACAGCCCTGCAGGTGAAGAAGTTTTTTGTAATATCTAATCTAAACCTCACAAATTGGAGTTTGAATTAGCTGATCTTTAGGGTCCCTTTCAACCCTAACCATTCTGATACTATGATCCTCACAGCTGAAGAACAGGACCCTGAAATGGTAGCTACTGTGCTAGTCCACAGTGCACTTTACATGAACTAAGAGTCCTGTTCTCTCCCCTCTCTGCCACTGGCTTCTTTTTGGTCTGTAGGCAAATTCTTTTAGATTTTCATGTTTCTGTTTTCCCTTGGCTTTAGCTATATGTTTTCTGTGTAGAGTTTACTTGCTGTGATCTGGGTCATTCTTATGACCTTATGGGTCATTCCTATGGACTTTGGTGTGTTTTGTGGTGTTGTGGTGTGTTGTGGTGGTGTGGTTTTTCTCTTGGGAGTGCTAAATGCAGTTATGATAACATTACAAGGAAAATTGGGAGAAAATCAGAAGGGGAAGTCTTAGTGTAGAAGGCAGTCCTATTTGTAAACCTTCCTTTCTTTCCAGTTCTTCAGACTGTGAATGGAAAAGCCTTATCTTGAGTTGATTAGATATCAAATTTCATGACCAGTAATACTGTGTCTTTCGAATTACAGCTTCTCTAGGGGAAAAAGGCACTATCTAGAGGTGATATCACTGCTGAGAATACAATTGATGCTATAGCAATATTCTCTGTAAGCTCATTCTGAAATATCACTGACAGATAAAGGGAATATATCTAGGAGAGAATCTAGGACCTTTCTGTTAGCTTTATTGGAAACTTAAGAAGCCACCAAATGATATTTCATATAATAGAGAAGTGCTTTGTGTATTGTTTTATCTTAAGACCTGCTGAGTGCCAAAACAGCAGAATATGGGAAATACACTGAGCACAACTGCAAGCCTTGTTGCAGTCAGGCCTAAAATAGTGCCAGAAAGAACACTTACAGCAAGAGTGACTAGTGACAGGTTTAAAATCCCATATTTTATAAATTATCAGGGCTAGATCTCTTTGATGCATGGCATTTATGCATAGCCTTTACAGTTCCTTCAGTCCATAAAACTTGAAATTTGGATGTCTATCAGTCCCCCCCCCACATCCTCTTTCAGAGGCAGTATGACTTCAGAGAAACCAGTTTCCTAGTGGCAAAGGGCATCTAAGAGCTTAACTCCAGCTTTCCAAGAGCACATTTACTTTATGTAGCTTTAAGTGTTGCTAGTATGGATCTCTGCTGTTAGTCACTATAAAAGGTTGTTAGAAGACAATCCTGGCCCCAAGGGTCTTACAGTGCAGACAAGGCTCAGAAACAGCAGAGGGATTATCTCCTACTTACAGGAGAGGAACAGAAGCACAGAGACTTTAAATTACTTGCCCAAGGTAGTTGAGCTGCAACCATGTGATGAAACCTGTTCATCATCTTCCTCCCACTCAGGACCTTAAACTTCATACCCACTATTCCCTCTTGTTTTCCTGAAATGTTAAAATCACACTGGATTTGAAGCATGAGAGACAAAATTGAAAGTTCAATAGCACATCTTAAATAAATAGTACTCCAGCTCTCTCAAGTCTGGGATTTCTTTGGAGTTGTACAGATGATTTTAGGGACTGCTGTGCATGTCATAGAAGAGATATCTGAAAGAAAGGTTGTCAAACGCTCTGAGAGGTGTCAGGATAGAGTGTCTCAGAAGGGTCATCACTCACTCGCTTTGGTGTTTCCACAGGTGACAACTGGTGGAAGAGCAAATTACTATGTGTCATACAGACGGGAGCCTTTTGCACAGATTAAATTACCCAAATACTCTCTTCCTAAGGTGAGTCTACCATTTATGAATGCAGATGTGTAATATCTTGGGAGGACTGCTATATGAGGTTCAATAAGGTGAAATGCTGAGTCCTGCACTTTGGCCACAACAACCTCATGCAGCACTACAAGCTGAGGGAAGAGTGGCTGGAAAGCAGGACAGTGAAAAAGGACCTATGGGTGCTGGTGCACAGCATCTGAACATGAGCCAGCAGTGTGTGCAGGTGATCAAGAAGACCAATGACATCCAGACCTCTATCAAAATAATGTGGCTAGCAGGACTAGGGAAATTATTGTCCCCCTGTACTAGGCCCTCTGGTGAGGGCATACCTTGAGTACTGTGTCCAGTTCTGGGCACCCCATTTCAAGCAAGACATTGGGGTACTGGAACATGTCCAGAGAAGGTATATGGACAGATCTACCCTTCTGATTGCCTATGGGATATCTGCAGTCTAGCAGATAAGGCATATTTGCTTTAACTTGTACCTGAAAACTTAATAGTTGTGATAAATTTGCATCTCAGTCTCTCAGTGTTGCACCTCAACTTCTTCCCACTTGGGTTGAACACAGTCCACAGTGTACTGACACCTGCATAGCACAGATACAGTTTATTTTGTTTTTTATCCCATGGTGGTGGTGTGGGATTCAGAATGTCTGACTACACACCAATTTTTGGAAACCTTGCTGCCATTTTTCAGGAGAAAAACATTATTTGTGTTCCCACCTTGGGAACATTGGCCTGGAAAACTTCACCTCTCTAAAAAGTCAAGCGGATAGAAAGAATGATCGCCCTTTGATTGTCCTGCTTTAATTGACTGATGTTGTTACAGGTTGGCCTGTTATAAATCAGATTTGTTGGTGGCCCTCGTTCAGAATTGGTACATATTGCAAGATCAGGTATACTTTTGTCATTTAAAAATCAGAAGTATTTTTAAGCTAGGTGTCATGGAGAAGTTTTCTAGCTATGTAAGGGAGGCTTGTTTATGCTGCCCTTAGTCACTGGAATATTTTTGCTCTACAGTAATAACTATCCTGTCAACTGTAGATTAATGAACTCTGCTAGAGTTGTACATATGTGAGGCTGGCACTAGGGTAATGCAATATTTCCACTGCAACTGGTCAAAACAGATTGAAGTCATTGGACATTTTGCTTTATTTTCACACTGCTGGAATAGGCTGGGTACATATTTAATCTTTCAGAAATTATTTTTGTTGGGCAAGAACAAACTTCCTGATTTAGTCTTCCTTCATTGAGGGAAATGGCAAATCTCCCACTGATTGCACTCAGTGGGATAGAATTAGGCCCTTAAATTTTTTCGCCCCCTTCCACATTGATAGGCTATGTTAGGTCTATTAGAAATAGCCCCATGTAATCAACCCCAACTTTTCATCTAGGTACCTGAAGATAAAGTTGCCTCTTAAGCAGGAGGATATTGAGCTGATCTTCCACCAGATATTCTTCCCCCAAATCAGGTCACTCCATCCTATGGGAGACTTCCAGAATTATGGTTTCTTGATGCAGAAACAGTGCAAGGAATTAATCAAGGCCTCTTGGCACCCTGGGGAATGTTTTAATAGATACAAATAGATAAATGGAGTCCCACATAACCGCAGTCATTTTGCTTCTAGCTGAACCAGTGTCAGTTTGTTAACAATGGTAGCAAGGATGAAGTGCTTCAATACTCATCACTACTCTGGAAATAATTTCCATGAACCTGTTTTAAAAGAATACTGAGAAAATGCACTATCAAATCTCTTTGATATTAGAACTAGATGGGGGAACCCTTGGTGGACTTTTTGTATCTTGGTCAGCATCAGAAATCCAGCAAAGGTCAGTGGGTGGATTATTTGATAGCCCATGTATAGTGAGATAATTGATCTCAGACAAATTCTCAAGGTAAGTGTGTTATTAAAATTCATTATCAGCAGTAGCTAAAACTGATCCCTATACCTTACCTTCAAATAAATGTGAATTTCCAGATTTTTTTAAATCATCCCTTTACCACTTGGAAGCATAAGCCCATTAGTTCAGCACATGAATGGAAATTATCACTGCTTTTAGCCTGGTGCTACACCATGCTTAGTGACTGTGACGACTCCAGGCTCCAAGGCTGTGAATCTTACATGAGTGATAAAACTGACTTCCAAATTTATAAATAATAAATGAAACTGGATGAAATTCCTTGAAGCTACCAAAAATGACGAAAGCAAAAACCCTTCACCCAGCTGGTGATCATTAAAAAAATGAAATGCAGAGAAGTCACAATTGTGGTAATTTATTGGCTTGCTCTAACAGAAAGTTGTTTAACATACCTATAATTCATGCTCCATCTCCATTCTTTCATAATTCATGGTAATTACTACGTGTCCCGAAGGGCAAAGAAATACAGAGATCCTCACTAACAGGCCTTTTGTCTTCTTTTAACAGGACATGCATATTATCAGCACAGATGAGAATCAGGTCTTTGCAGCTGTTCAAGAGTGGAACCAGAATGACACATACAACCTGTATATCTCGGACACCCGAGGGGTCTACTTCACCCTGGCCTTGGAAAATGTGAAAAGCAGTCGAGGATTGGAGGGGAATATCGTCATTGACCTTTATGAGGTATGTAGTAAAGGTCACCCTACAAAGAACAGCAACTGCTTGCTAGTTCAAGCAAGTGTAAATCTCTTACCAACCTCCCAGGATCTTCATTTGTTTTGGGATGAGCCCTGAGGCATTTACTGGATTTGAAGCTGAGTCAACTCATGTGTGAATAGATACAGTGCATTCTGCTATAGGTGTGACAACTGGTTGCTTTCAAGTTAATGACTGGTTAGCTATGTGGCATTTCCAAAAGGGAAAACTATTATCCTTCTCATTGTAAAGTGGATGTCTCTATATAGAAGGACTCAAAATACTGTTTTTTCCCCTTGGACAGCTAGAGAGACATGCTCACAGGCAGGGAATGTGGATTCCACCTTTGCGAGCACTGAACAGTTTCTAACTATAGGCAAATGTTTGTAGGTGCCATTTGCCCAGAGATGACAGATGAATAACTTATAACCCAAATTATGTTCCATTCTCATTTTTATGCCAGGCCCCATCAGCTTTTGCCACCAGCAGTCCATGCAGAGCAGTTGTGTGGTTCATGGTTTCTTCAGAACATTCTGGTTTTGGTGTGTCATTACCTGTTGGATGGAAGATCTGCTGAGATTCAGGGCTCAGTTCTTAGCCAGCAGCAAACAACTAATCAGTAATACTAACAGTAATGGTTGCAGGCTGACTTCTACCTTTACATGGAGAAATGTTTTTGCAGTTACATGTAGAAGTTAGGACTATACATTTATTTCGACCAGAATAATGCTCATTTAACAACATCAACAATTTGTTATAAATATCCAGGTAGTTTAAGTCAATGAGAGAAAACTCACAAATAACACATAGATCAGTATGAAGGACAGGGTTTACACTTTATTTTCACCTACATGTATTTTCCTGCCTCTGAAAAAATGTATGTCTATGTTGTGATGAACCATCTAAAATAAACATTCATTGTCTCCTATTCCTGGGCAAACTCTGTATTTCTCAGCTGTGTATCATAGAGTCCTTACTGTTAAATGCCAATAGAGATTTTCACAGGGTCATTCAAAGAGTAGTATCACTCTGGGGGCTTCAGTGTAGAAGGATTTGCATCCTGGCTATTGCCAGGAAGCTGCAGATTTGCAGCAAGTTCTTTCTTCCTGTCTCACTTTCATATCTGTGCAACAGAGACTAGACTCAACATGAAATCTTCCTGGGGATGTTTTGACAGGACCATATTCTGCTAGAATGAGTTCTGCTAACAAAAATCAAAACATTTGAAACAACTGGGTTGATTTTGTCAGAATTTGGGAGCAGAAAGAAAGTGAAGAAATCAAGTTTGCAAAACATCAGTATATCAGCATTTCCATCTTCTGTGTTGACTTTTTTTCCCTTTTACGTGGAAAGATCTCATACTACTTCTGAGGTGACGTGTTTCCCATGTTTTGGCAGTCTGGGGATGGATTGGGGCCAGCTGCATTCTCAAGCTCACAGAGCTCATGTATGACATGCTGCATGCTGTACCTTCAAGCCCATCATCAGCCTATGTGTAAGCACTCAAGGAAATGTAAGAGTGAGCTGTTTGCTAGGGATTTGCTCTGTGAACAGCCTTGTCTTTTACTTCCAGAGAGAGAGACCACACAAGGCCTTTCAGATTTGCAGCCACCATCAAGATGTACTTTTAATGCAATTCACAATCTTCTAAGGCTGGATTGAGATGACTTCATTGCTTTTTCAGAGACCTTCCACTGCAGAGAGTGCTCAGATGGACATGCTTTTGGCCTGTTCTTCCGATGTATTTTTTCATCTCTCACCATTTTTCCTAGGTAGCAGGGATCAAAGGCATATTCCTGGCTAACAGGAAGATAGATGACCAAGTCAAGACTTTCATTACCTACAACAAGGGCAGAGACTGGCGTTTGCTGCAGGCACCAGACACTGATCTAAGAGGACATCCTGTACTTTGCCAGCTGGTGAGTGTCAGATCTTTTCCAAGACACAACTGACTCCTTCAAAACTGCTTTTTTTTAGTCACTAGGTTAACAAAATTCTCCCTGTGTTTTTTCTCTTGACTTACTGTGTGCTAAATAAATTAAGTAGATTTCTTTATCTATAGCTTCATAGCTTTTAAGAGAAAAATCTGACCATCTTTCTTGTTTTTATTGTAACACTAGTCAGAATAAGAAAATTTCTGGGAAAAGTGCTCTAGATCAGATCATTGATAAAAACAAGTGCAGACAGGCTTGCTTGTAGTGCAGAGTTCCTGCTTTTCTTGCTCTCAGTACTTTTATGATGCTTTTCCTGCAAATGAACATATGCTGCTATTTATAACAGTGCTAAGAGCAGAGGGGTCATTTTCAGAAGAATCAGAGCATGTATGTGCAGTCACCAAGGTTTCATCTGATATTTGACTTGTTGCATATTAAAGCTTCTGACTTTTGTTTCCTGTCAACAGCCCTTTTGCTCATTGCACTTACGTCTGCAACTCTCAGAGAATCCATACACTTCAGGAAGCATTTCCAGCAAAGAGACAGCTCCTGGGCTGCTGGTGGCAACAGGTGAGAACTTAAGTGCTTCTCACCACTCACCCATACCTCACTGGGAGCCTAAGAGTATATGAGATGTTTTCCGTTGGTGTAAAAGCTTTCAGCTCTGTTTCAGCAAGTGCTGAGCTAATTCAATTACCTCCCATTTGCTATGGGCTAGGAGAAGGTATATTGCCCCAAGTTCAAAAAAGGCAATGCTTGTCAGGCGGATCTAAGCCCACACTTTCAACAGATCCTTACCAACTGGCATTACTGAGTCCTTTCACTTAACACTGTTACAACCATTGGTGTACATGTCTACCTGTTTGCCAGAGCTGCTGTGAATGAAAATAGTACCTAGGGCTCCTAGGAAGTATCAATACTTTCCACCTTTTGAGTAGCAAGCACAGAGCTGTCACAAAGTCTCTCAGGTAAAGCCTGGATTTCATGAGTGTCTGTCTTGTGCATGGCACGTATTGATACAAGACTAGCAGCACTTCATCAGTGCTGCACAGGCCATTGTTACTGTGGGTTGTTCTGCAAAATAGTGTTTTGGCGAGTTGAGATGTTTTGATGCCAACCTGCTACAATGCTTCATGGTGGCAATAGCTGACCCACTGTAATTAATCTGACCACCATCATAGGCCCTCTTTGCACACAGCATGTAGCCTAGTCAGGATGGATAGGGCTACCAACCACACTCAGAACTGCTGCAGCTCTGTGGGAGCTGCTGGGCTAACAAAATGCTTTCCAAATGGATGATGCTATTGAAAGTTGGCCTCTGAAGCATGTAGGCTGTTCTGTTTCTTCAAAGGGAGGCTCCTACATATGCTCAAATGTGTCCAAATAACTTAACTGTTCTTTCTAAGGCTCAGTTTATCTCCTTTGTCCTGTTCAGCCTAGCAGTGGCTTGCAAGTGTGTCATGTTAACATATTGCCTATAGGAATTTACACTATTTCTTCCAGCCCTTTTCATTCTCATGTCCTTCTGTGCTTCTATGTGTCTGCCAGACTAAGACAGAACCTGAGAGACAGGTTCCCTTCATGACATTTATATCTCAACAAGGAAGATACCATGTGATTTCCAGTTCACTGATCCAGGCCAAATGGAGTGAGATAATTTGGTTTAAACCTCCAGATCTCCCTATGCATAGCCAAGTGAAGTCAGCACTCCTGGCAGGTTGCACTCGCTAGATGGATGCTTAGGAACAAGTCCTACTCATGGTGCTGTAATTGCAGAGGCTTTTTTTTAACCTTTTAGGAAGCAAATAGAGGCAACAGGACAGTGAGATTCTAGGCACTGATCTAAATTGTTAGTAAATTAGGTTCTTCTCATGCTGCCAGTGCATGGGATGAATGCTTTCCCAGTCTAACAATTAACCTTTAAAAACCAGAATATAATTTCTGCCTTACTGCTTTGTACAATAAAAAGCTTAACCTGTTGGGAATATACGCATCTGTTTCCACTAACCAGTTTCACAACAAGAGCATCTCACCATGTTGGTGAATGTGTTCAAGGATAAGCACTGCAATTTGTTCTCAAAGGCATTGACTGCTCAGACACTCTGTGTCTTACTTGATTTACTGTGGGACATTTCCAGCAATGATTGGAAGCTTGGACTCTTGATACAGGATAGAGGTTAGATTCTTGCAAAGGGAAGAATTATGTTTTAGTATCTAATTGTACTGCTGCCAAATCCTCTTGTTTGGGAGTTAGTTATGTTTCATGGGGTTTGAATCCCTGTAGCTGAAACTAGATGGAGAGAATGAGGGAAGTAATAGGACTCGTTTGTACGGAAAAACAGACATAAATAAGTGATGGCAACAAAATCTCACCACTTTGCTCCCTTTCCTTGCCTTGAAAAGTTGCTTTTTTCTATTTCAGTATTCAAAAATATGATGATACAAAACTTACAGTTCTGCCTTTAAATCAGGTTCTAATTCTTGAGGACTTTCACCCATGATAAGACCCTGGGCTAAAAAGGCCTTTGAACCAACACAGTAGATTTATCCTCATGAAGCTGGACATCCCTATAGACTGACCTGTATGGTTGCTCACATCAGATTTTCCTTGCAGCCCTATCTAAAGCAGTTGGTCACTCTGAATCATTGGGTGCTTTGGAAAGTGGGGAGGCAATGAAAAATTAATTTAGTGCAGACCTGCATTGTTCAGTGAGCCCAGTGCTTGTGACAGTTTTAACTCTGAAAGCAGGAGCAAGATGCTGACCTCAGGCAAGTTTGGGGAATAATATAATAAGATTTATTTAGGACAAATTTTTCAGATATTAGGCATCTCTCTTGTGCAACTAGTGGTGGATGCTCAGGGGTACCAGAGACCTGGGGATTTAGTCTGAGTTCATTATTTCCTCTGTAATAAGGTTTATCATCTCTGTAAGATGTGAGATCATCTCTGCTATCTCAGGTTAGGGACCTTGGAAAAAACTGTTTCAAGCTCTGATGTAGTGTCTCCAAATGGTGTTCTGCTGTCCTTTCTCTACATCTGATTGAGGTTGATGCTTCTCTTTGCAATTGCATATCCATTCCCTAATGTATGGTGAAGACATAGTAGTTCACCCTGTAAGGATGCAAGCAGAACACTTTCCATCATAATGGAAATTACAAGACTAAAATTGAGAACCATATCAAGTAACCAGTAAGTTTAAACTCAGAATCTGGGACAGCTCGGTCAGCGAGAACACGCAATGTTTTCTAGAATGCTATTCAGTTTGGTGTCTGTGTCTGCTGCAAAGTCATTTGACCCACCTTAATTTTCTGAACCACTTCTGCCCCTGGGTATGGTTCATACCTAAACAAACAAGATTTTATTCAAGTGGAACTTACATTTCATTACTCATAGTCTTTGTCAATTGCAAACCATTCATAAACCTAGTAAGAATCTTTGTTTAGTTGACTTCACCTTCTGAGATCAGTTATGTGTTCGAGCATTTTGACAGAATCTTGAGTAGACTTTCTAGCCTCATAATCATGGGCTTCAGTGGGGTACGGGTTTCACCTTTAAACTCAGCTGTATGAGTAACTTCCCTTTGGATAGTCTCCTCTACACAGAAACAGAGATAAGAGGTAATTACCTTGCCCTTAATAAAGACTGGCAGATCACAGAGATGCAACTCACCAGCCTGAACACAAAGACTAGAAGTTCAGAGAAAAATGTGTATGGAATGAAATATCTGGTAGCCAGGGATGGTGGCTGCTATTCTGCTGCCATTCTGATGATTTGCATGAAATAGGCATGAGGTTTCATACACAGATTTTTGAGTATGTAGGTCCTTGCCTAGAAAAAGCCTGCCTTTAGTGACTTGCAATTATTGGTAATACTATCTGTTTGGAAGATAAGCTGTAATACTGTTTCTCCCCAGTGTCAATTTTCAAATGTCACAGCTCCTGTAAATGAATGTCACCACCTGACCATGGTGATGTTTTCAGATGAAATGTCACAGCTCCTGTAAATGAATGTCGCCACCTGACCATGGTGATGTTTTCAGGTGGGAATAGAATCAAGAACTGCGAAAAAGCAGTGGTCAGGCCAAGCAATTTTAGTAGCTCGGAAAAATGCTGTTCTGTGTTCATCCATACAAGAATGTCTTGACACTTGTGTTGCAGGCAATATTGGCTCTGAGCTTTCCTACACTGATGTTGGCGTGTTCATCTCTTCTGATGGTGGAAATTCCTGGAGACAGGTATGTTTTGCAGAGTGAAGGAAAGCATGGAGCCTTTTGCTATTCTTCTTCTGACTCTTCTCTTTCCAATGGAGCGGGGCACTCATGCAGTTCCTAATTTGTTTGCAGATCTTCGAGGAGGAATACAACGTGTGGTTTCTGGACTGGGGAGGGGCACTAGTGGCCATGAAACACACATCAGTGCCCATCCGGCACATGTGGTAAGGGAACTGGTTACTTTGACAAGGGTTTCTGATGGGGATAATCTGACAGATGTGGCATCACCTTGTCAACATCTGCTAGTGTCTACAAAATGAGTAAATGCAGTAATTCTTATCAGTGTTTTACCACCATTTTTGTTTTGTTGATCAATATAATTATTATCATATCATTTAATAAGTATAATGGCTCTATGTATAGTCACACATATATATGAATTACTCTTTGCACTGGTAATGTACTATGAGCCTCCAGGTGGGATTTCTTTCCCACAGACACATATATACTAAGTAAGAAGTCATCCTTTGTGCTTCAGATATTTCTGACAGGATGTATCTGTCACTTCTGCATTTTGTTCACAGAATTTAACATTAATCTAGTAAGATAAAGGGAGGGAGAAGAAACGGCAGTAGGTGTAGATAAGAACAACAGAGATATGTTTCTAATATCTCTGTCTCCTACAGTATTCAACTATCAATTTCCAGACATAGAGTGGTAGCAACTGTATATAGCTAGAGGTGAAATGGGGCAAAAAGATTTCTCAGCTGAAGATGCTGTTTTGCTATAAATGGGTTATAAGAGTCTAAACACTAAAGATACCACTCAAAATTATCCTCTCCTTCACTCTTGCCCCTCTGACTCCTGCACCAACTAAACACTGGAGAGAGGCATTCTGAAATCCAGAACTAACACTGTTTACAGAGAGTGGGTATGATGTTAGCATCACTCCAGTCTCTGGTCCCAAGTGAAAGAGGGGCATGTCTAATGGATTGACCCACCCAGATTCTAATGCCATTTAGAAGTAAATTAGTTAGAAATAGCTTTCAGAGACAGGATTTGTGATCCTGTCTGCAATATTGAGTTGTTTCAGCTTGACAGTGCTAAGCACATGTCTATCACATGCTTTTCCTGCAGAACAGGAAATGTGGCCTTCAGTGAAACAGTAAAAAAAAACCAATGGTGTTTGGCAGCAGTGATGAGCTGTTAAGGTCTCCTCTACCTGAGTCATTCTTGTACAAAATCCTTCAGTGAAATTGCAATTATTTTGAATCTGGACACCTGAAGAGGGGCTGTCTTTACCCATCACAAGCTAACATTCTAGAGATGTACCTTAAGAAAATCAATGGCTACTTTTTCAATATAAAAAGCTTCTGGACTTTATATTTCTGACCTGACAGATAACTCTGGGATGAATGCATCATAGATTTCTATAAAAGTTTGAATATGTTGCATTTGAGCATATTTCTTTACCACCTGAGCTAAAGAAACGGCTGCCTTAGTTTTGGTGTGATAATGGATTGGTAACCACAGGACTATTGGCTCATTCCTAAGGCTTTGTAATTTTTCTAGGATAGGGGAACCAAGTGCTCTTCAAGAGGTCTGTGTCTCCATTTAGAATTACAATTATATGCAAAATGAGGGTTGCAATCTTTGTCTTGTTTTCTAGTGTTCAGGAAATGGGTTGGTTATTTTATCACAAACAAACTTGTTGCAGTTATATATATGTAGTGAGTCAGGGCCAGGGGTTAGCCTGGGCCAGTACCCTCTTGTTAGCATCTTGTCAGCCTCCATAACTGGACACATAGAGGACAGTAGTAACAGGGCAGACTCCAACTTTCAGTCTGTGGTTAGAATGTCTTAGTGTGTGACTAGAAATATAAGCCACTGATAGGTAGCTCTGTTGTCATGACTGTAACTGAAGTGCCCTCAGGAAAGAGGATGTCAGGACTATGTCAAAGCCTTTAGACCAAACCAAATATGAGTAAAGGCAGGAGAAGTGTGTGCTGGTCCAGAGTTGGTGTCACCAGCATTAGGAACATGAGACTATGGCAAGTTGAGCTCTGGAAGAGTGAAAGGTGAGCCACTTACTGTAAGAGATGCCAGTCATGTATTAACCATTATTACTGTATTATTCAATCCAGCTGTAACTGTTTTAGTTGTATCTTTAATTGTGAAAGGTCTTTGGATATAAAAAGCACGTTACGTACAAGTACCTGTACTTAGATATTGGTAATTATTTGGTCACAGGTTGACTTTCCATAGGAGCTGAGAGCTCAGTTCACCTTTGCTTTGCAAAGGTTCATTTCAGTTGTGTTCCCTTTCTGCTAAGCCTCATGGAATGGCATGTGCAGTACTACGAGTGGCCCACCCACTCTATTAAATGAATAGTGATTTAGAGCTATTATCAATATGCTCCAACAGGTTTCCTCCAAAATTGCCCCCTTAGGGATTTTGGAATTTGCTTCATATTGCCTCAGTAGGCACCTGTTTTATTGGCAAGAGTGGAATAGATTAAAGGGTACATGTAAATCTATTAGTTCTCAGGCTGAAACATTGTACAGTAAGTTTCATCCTGGAGAAAAGAGGGGCAGATAATTGAAAAGCTGAGAGAACTTTAGCTAAGCTAATGAACCATGCTGTTCCCCAGAAACTGAAATGCTATTTAGAGAGATAAGCATGCAAGCAGAACGCATACAAATGCACAGGTGCATGGGAAGATACATACATTTAAATAAATAGATTTAGGACAGATAATATTTTTGTATGCTGTCGTACTCTCAGTTTACTGTCGTTAGTCTAAAGTCAACTTCCTATTCTGGCAGATGTGCATTGAAGGTGTCTTGATAGGTGATGTGAGAGACAGAGAGTTATGGAATAGTGGCTGCCAACCTTGGCTTTCCACACCAGAGATCTGAGGTTGTTCTAACCCATGGATTGTAATACATACTACAGTGGCATCCTGGTCCTTTGTTGCCATCTCAGATAGTGTCCCTGATGCTACCTACTTGGAGTGGGGAGGATTCAGTTTCCACCAAGACCCTTCTAGACAGATTCAGGCGCTCAGAAGCGTCTGCACATGCACACGTTCAACACTCTCCATCCCTTCCCAAATAAGGCAAATTTGGTTTAATGCTCACTTTTAAATGGGAAGTGTTTCCTGCTATTCAAAGAAGCTTGTGCCATATATCTTTGGTTATGTCCACTGAGATTAATCTGTCAGCCTTCATGGCTCAGGTACCTTGCAGACTTACAGAGAACTCTATAATGGCCCTGATGGGAAAGGATCAAATAATTTTATAGCCAATAAACTTTTGTGCTTCTTTGTGTGTTCTTCCTTTGCTGTTATAATTTGGAGCTGAAATTCTGGGCAGAGATTCTTGAGGAGCAATTGTGTGCAGAGTGTGGGAGCAGAGAGCAGCTTGGTTGCTTTCAGCAGTGTCCATGGACAGCAGCTCCGGGAGCTGGGTGCTGATGGCTGCAGGTTGTCTTTCCTGCTGCAGCAGCAGCTGAGTGTACACACCCTCCCCTGGCTGTTTTCTGCACTGTTGTCACAGACTGTCAGAGGGACATGAGGGCTGGTAGCTCTCCGAGGGCCGGGAAGCCAGGAGCCCACCAAGGTCCCTGGGGCAGCAGAACAGGATTTGGCAGCTATGGTCCCTCCCACTGCCCCATCCAGGAGCAGAGCAGCCAGGGTCAGCCCCAGCCCTGGACAGAGGGCAGCTCAGCAGGGACAGGGATGGGCTGAGTCCAGGCTGGGACATTGGCCACACAGGCCCATGTATGGGCAAGGCTTGAGCCTGGCACTCCTATGGCGTCAGAGAGACTCCTGGGCCATGGATTGGGGGGGAAGCCATGAGGGAGATTGGGAAGAGGCACTAAAGCAGAGGCTACCATAGTCCTCACCCAGTCTGTCTGCTGGTGTGATCAGTTAGACTATTCATTCACATACTCCTCTGCAGTTATCAGAGTGATTGCTGGGGTGGAGCTTACAGCAGGGTTTGCTAACCCTCCTGTGCTCATCTAAAAGCTCACTGTACTAATTCTACTTCAACCGAGACCCTGTCAGCTGGGTTAGGTTACGCATGCTCTTTGATAAAAATGGAAAGTAAGGTGTCCCGTAATTGTGGGTAGGGACAGATCAAAAGCCACTGAATTACACTAGTTTGTCAGGTAAAGCATGAACACTGAGCCACTAAAAGGGGAAATGCTTTAGTTTTAACCAGCATACAGCTTTGCTGCTCAACTGTAACAGGCAACGATCACCTAAACTATCCATTGAATGTGGCTCAGTTTGGTTTCCTTCCTCCATCTCTGTAAAATGGAGACCACCTCTAAAATGGCATGCAAAGAAATATTAGTAGGGCTAGAGGGGTTGTAGCTAATGCCATTTGGCATTGATACGTGGATGGGTCAAAACATCCTGTGGCTGTGATAGCAATTTTCATGCATTCAGGCCAGAGCTGCTTATGCTCTGAGTAATGCCTCATGCCAGGTGCTATTCCAGATCCAGAAACAGGTCTTGGCAATGCCTCTTGATCCCTTGAGGTCTGATCTACAGCTGCATCAAGTATATCCATGTCCTTATTGCCAGTATTTGTGCTTTCTAAGGCTTTGATCTTTCAAAGTACATGAAGAGCATGAATTAGTGGGCTGGGAAATGGCAAAGATTGGTGCTTGTCTATAAATCTAACTGCTGGAGCTTGCAGACCTTAGCCAACATTAATTGCTGCAGTTGCTCTAGAGCTAATATTTTTAAGACCTTAGCCAACATTAATTGCTGCAGTTGCTCTAGAGCAAATATCTTTGTGTGTATAAATGTTGTCTGCTTCTATCCCAGGGTGAGTTTTGATGAGGGAAGATCCTGGAGTAAATACAGTTTCACATCAACACCACTTTTTGTGGATGGATCCCTTGTAGACCCTGGCATAGAGACCCAGATAATGACGTAAGTATGGCAGCTCCTATTTTAAATTGTGATGGCAGAAGGGGTGCATGGAGATCCCCAAGTGCATGGTAAGCCTCATGGTGTGCAGTGCAGCCTTGTGTAGCTACACATATAGTGTTGCATGAAGGCATGGTGCTGTTCTGTGGGGTTTGCTGATGGTCACAGACCTGGTTGTCATGTCCATGCATCATGTGGCAAATGGATGACGGAGCCAAACTCTTTCCAGTAATGACAGGGCATATAACAAGGAGAGATGATCCCAAGCTGTAACTTGGGAGTTCACAAAGCACAGTAGGTAAATCTATTTCTCTGGGGAGTGGTGTAGCCCTGGTCAGGTTACACCTAGTGACAACCAGTGGTCCTTTCTTATAATTACTGCTGAGATTGTGTTTCTTGGATCTGATGGTCCAGAGCATTTCAGAAGTCAGAGATCTGTATGGATGCACCTAATGTCAGTTCTGTGCTTGCTCCAGCTGTGCAGCATGACTGTCTTTTGAGATGACTGCTTGCTTGTCTGCATTGTGGGGTGTACATCTGGGTTTAGCTCAAGCTAAAAGTGTTCTCATTTTGCATATGCAGAGCTGAGCTCAGAATAACCTTCCTGTTGTGGGGTGTAGTATGTTCACCCATACCATGGAAGGAAGAGCCTGGCCTGGCACTGAAGGTGCTTGGATCTTCCTCCTCCCAAGAGTGCTGAAGCGCTGCATAAGGCTGGTGGAACTGGTGGAGTAATGTTGGCACAAGAACAGGCCAGGATCTGAGTTCAATAACTGGGGGAGTGAGGGATGTTTTTAAGTTCAAAGGCAACTTCAAGGAGTCATCCAACCTCTTTCACAAAGCAGATCAGAGCACTCTGCTCTGGGATTCTGAACAAAGTAAGGACTAGATGCACTGCCTTCATTGCTTGCAGAGATAACTTCTTACTTGTATTTTCTCTGAGCTGGTTGGAACAGCTTTCTGAAAAGGATCAGAAAGCAAGGTGGCTAGGATGCCTTAGACTGAGGCATGCCTGTGAAGCATATTTGCAGTGGCATGAAGGGGTGCCTTTGGTAAATCACATCAGACACTGTTGCATCACTCCAGTTCAGGGGCAGGAGTTAGATTATAAATTTCATCTTGCAGTCAGTTTTATTTGCCTGCTTTTCTACATCTGCACCTGAAGTTCCTGCAGATTTTCACTACTTGCAAAAGAAAAGGGATTCGGGCCAAATTTATTTTCTTCTAGGCTTCAGTCCATCTGCCTACTTATGTGGCAGAAATGTGTAGGTGGATCTCACTGCTGGTGTCACAGGTAGTGACAAACTGAGAGCAGACTTGGCTATGCTTGTTATCAGTTTCTGTGCAAGTTTGGACAAGGTAATAGTTGTGTGTGTTGGACATATCTGCTAGTGATTTAAATTTATTCCAACTGTATTTGTGTTGTTATGCCTTTCAAAAACCATCTCCATCGACTTTACACAAACAGAAGTGACTATGTGTTGAGGAGCAGTCTGTACTTGCAGTTGAGCTCATCTTAGGCGCAAGGAAGAGGCTGGGGGAAAATCCTCTTCTGCTTTTCTGACAAAGGGTCATTTGAAAGGGCTTCTTTGCCATCTACACCATGAAAGAAGAAATGTTTTAGTGCTGTAGTCTTGGGGGGCTCAGGAAGGCATAGCCAACTCCCGTATAGCACATCCAAATATCCTGTGATAAAATGTCTTAGGAAGGGCAGGCTAAGTAATTATGGTTATCTTTTATGCTTTTATATAAAGCAAAGAAGCAGCTCCTATGCTTTTTCCCCAAACAGTACTGGGGCAGAATGAGGCAGCCTCTGTGTCTGTCACAGACAGCTGTGGAGATTTTATTGGAGTAGAGGTAACATTGCTAGTTTTTCCTTTATTCGAAAATGATGCCTCAGCTTTGGCTTTTTCTTCCTAAAAGTGTAGTACTTGTTTGTGTAGAAGAATATATCTGTGCATCTGCTGCCTTGCTATCTGCAAACATTGTCCCTGATTTTGCAAAGATCAAAATGCAACAGCATATGATAAACCTGTGACCCTTTTCACAAGACTGCTGTGAGCATCTTGTTGGGGAAATATATGCCAATTCCCAGCTAAAGATTAGAACCTGCAATTCTGTTCACTCACTCTATGCATTTTCTCCAAATGTGGTGATAATGTGTCACTTTCTGTGTCAGTTAATACAGTGTTTTTCTGTGAAATCCTTTATGCAATACAAAATGTGTGTTGCTTTCCAGCCACACACACATGCAGACACATGCAGACACACGTGCAGAGAGACAGATCTGAGCTCACATAAATCTGCACATCAGCACCTTCATTGAAATCAATGGAGCCAATCAGTTGCAACTAGCTGTGGATTTAGCCCATTTACTTTATAAATCAATGCAGTTTTATTTTGAGATGAAAGATGCATTATAAATCTAAGGTTATTGTTATTTATATCTCTGTAGTCTTCTGGTGGAGAATGTAGGAATCTTCCTGAATATTCTGTATTAGCTTTGATGAGAGCTGACTTTTTCTTTTGAAATCTTTGCAGGCATATTATTATTGCTATTTCTATTGTTATTGCTATTGTTTTTATTATTACTGTCATCATTAGCAGTTTTAAAAACTATTCTTAATAGTCTGTAGAAGCTGTACAAAGAAATTTCACACTATACTTGCAATAAATGTTCAAAGAAATTCCTATCCATAGCATAAAAGGAGCTGAGGAGGAAAGAGCTCATTTATAAAGCCTGTATGCAAACCATTTCTATGCAGATCACTTAGGTATTTCTCACAATGAGAATTTTAGTGAACTAATAAATAAGGGCAGTGTAGGATCATGCTGAGCTTGTGGAAGAAATCAATGCCTTACCATTGCTACTGGCCATCCTCTGAACCAAAATAACACACAGTGGGTTGGAGGAAAGGAATTTGTGTTTGTGGATAGAAATCCCAAAGATTTCAAGAATCTGATGAGAGGAGCACAAGGGTTTGGGATTAGCTTCTCCCAGCAGATGATGGGGTCAGTGGGAGCTCTTAGACTAGAAGCAGGGCTGAGGCAGAGAGACCAAAACTGTGGTCATATTTGTATACTGCCAAACTAGGTAGCTAGTGGCTTTTAAATATTTGTTTTTCATCCTGGAAAATGCAAAATATTTCATCTAGTGGTCTCAGCTGATTCCTGTTAGGGAAAATTTCTTCCGTTGATTTGTATCAAAGTGGTCTGTGTTCAACTAATTCCAAAAAATAATATTCTGAGGGGAATGCATATTAAATAGTCATTATACTCCAACTATTACTAACATATTGCATTATTAACGCTATTATCATAATACTATCTTATTAAAATCAGTATATCAGTAGAATGACTTTCCCAGCCTTTATTTTGTGTGATACACTGTGAGGGGCTCTCTGGGCTGGAGGGAGCAGCAACCACTTTACCACAGAATTTCATACCACTTCATGGCTATTATGTGAGCGGTTGCATTATCTGTCTTTATTGTATGGGTATCCTAGGCTTTTTAGACCTTCTCTGCTTTGTGCTGTGTATACATGTCTTAAGACAACCTTAAAGAACTTGCCAGTATGTTAAAATCTGTAAATTTGCATGTAGGGGCTTTATATGGTTCTGAATATCTCTGTGTACTTTGAATTGGAGCTGCTTTTAGTGGGGAGTTGGACAGGATGTCTTGCAGAGGTCTGTTCCAACCTGTTATTTCGTATGGCTATAATGGTGCAAGAGTGAATTATTTCCTTACAAGCTGAGTGGACCCTGTTAGGAATGTAGTTTTCTGACACAGAATCATGAGACTGAGTGAGATTGTCTGCCCTGGAACTAATGCCTAAGCAAGGTGAATCCAATCTTCTCCGTCCATTCCTGACTGATCATCCACTTCTGTAGTTCCTTTCATGGTTGTTTTGACACTTTTCTCATTTAGCTCCTTTAGTGTAGAGCTGTATACCAAAGCACATTTCAGTGTTTGACACAGGTGTAGGAAAAGCAGCTGTAGAAAGCAAAGGATCCTTTAGGAAAATAATGCTTAAGGGTGATGGGTTAGACATGTTCTTAGAGGACACAATAAATGCCTAGAAAGCACTAGTATTTTTGAAATCTGCAGTTTTCCAAGTTCTGTCCTGTAACCCTCACTGGTGACTAGTATATCTTTTAAAGATGTCATGTTCTGATGTGTCAGATCTAACATTCCTGTGTTGACAGGCCATAATCACGGCATGTTACTTGCCTGAGGTTGTCCACCAGGGGAAAGGAATTACATTGTATTCCCCTTCTAGTCAGTTGTGATCTATCCAAACAGAAGCAGTATTTGCTTGACAGAGTTGCTAGTTTGTACCGTTCAAATCAGACGTGAGATGTTTTCATGGGTCCAGAGAAGGGCTTTATGTTTTTCCATCTCTGACTCATAATTATTACTCCTGCCACTTCATCTGCCATGCTAAGCATCTCTCCAAACCTACATTAAGCGAAATAACCTTTTTGCTTCACAGCCCTGCATCATTTTAGAAGACTCATTATGTGTGTATGTGTGTGAACACTCATTTATAGATGGGAATCATTAATCTTGTCTGTACTGCTAAATATATATTTTTGTAGACACACCCACATGTATGTATCTGAATATATATGTATTTCTATTTATGTATACTTAATGATCCATATATATCTGGTATGCATCACTGAGCATTAACATTTTCAGTGAACTGTAAGGTGGCCTTTCAACATTGTTGGGACTGCTGCCCTTGGCTATGTGTGTTAGAAAATGTTCCTGCTTGTAAATGAATAGGTTACAAGTCCTGGCCCTTTCTAACCCCTTCTTGCTTACATGGCCATGCAGCTTTACCAGAGATGAAGTGGGAGGCTTTATTTTCCAACAGATCCATAAAATTACTGGCAATCCATAACTGGGTGGCAGAATGTGGGGCAGAATGAGTAAGTAATTGAGAAATGTTGGAAAAGGTGAGCTGGATGCCAGGGGAGATTTGAGGTGAGAAAGAAAGCATTAAGAGCACAGGCCATACCGAGTCAGACTAGAGGTCTGTCTAGCTCAGTTCCATGTTTCAGCAGTGGCAAGTAGAGGATGCTAAAAATATGTGCTAACAAAAAACCAAAAATGAACAAGCAAAAAAAAAACCCAAAAAAGAATATAATTACCTTATACAATTCTCACATTTACAGAGATTTGCAAATAAGGGAGTTGGCCAAACAAAGTATTCTTTTATTTCTAAGACATCAGTTTTTCTATTTTTATATTTTTTTCCCCTAAATACTTTTTAGAATTTAGCAGTCACATTATCCTGTGGCCAGGAGTTCCATGAGTTAACCTTTATTCTGAAGAACTGACTGACTTGTGGAAGACATCAGCAAAGTAGGTCCAGGTATGAAGGCAGACGTGGCCAGATTCTGATTCGCACTCGGCAGAGATTCAGCAGACAGAGTATGAGAAAGAGACAACAGCTCCCAGGTCCAACCTTCCACTGAGTTCAAAATTACATGGGAGCCAAGAGTCATTTTCCTGTCGCTTTCTGATAAGGTGATTATCATCTTTGCTCTTCAAGCAAGGCAACATCTGCTGTCTTCTGCTCAAGTCTTCCTGTCAAATTTAAAAGCTGATACAGGAAAGAAAATTACAAGCTGACACAATGTCCTTGAAACATTCTGCCCCTTTGCTTAGGGGTAGGGAGTTGTGGGTCTGCCACCTCTGAGTGGTGGTGCTGAGAAAAGTCAAAGTGAAACCAGAGATAGGATAGAAAATAGTCCCTTTGCTGGGATGTGGTCAGAGGAGCTGACTTTCTCCCTACAGGGCCTTTGCCCTCCATAGCCAGTACCCTGCTAGTAATCTCAGCAAATGAGAGATGTGAGTGGATGGCAAAACACCATGAGATTGTTTTTCATAGGTGGAATGGAGGTTCTTGTACAACATACATGGAGAAAAGAACCACAGTGTTCCTCAATTCTTGTGGCCCAGCAGATGACTTCAAACTTTCCTGCCATCAATCTGGTCTCTTTTCATTTCACTCTGCTTGAGGAAAAGAGAAAGAAGCTGTCTGTAAAAAAAGATATTCTGCAACTTCTGCTTCTGCTGCTGAGCCCAACAGAGCATTTGGTGATGAGGGAATCTGGAGAAAAGATTTCACCAGAGGTCTGTAGAGAGCTAAATCCAACTTGCAGCTTCCAGTGCAGAAAATTAGCGATGGGGTCATGTATGTATGTGGGCTGTTGTGCTGAAGGATCTGAACTCTATCCGTATTTATCTTCACTTTTTCTGGGAATGAAGGCTCACCAGCCAGCCTGTGCATAGCATCAGGCCTACCAAAACTGCAGGGTTTTTGAAAGATTGGAGTGCAGATTTCAAAGCCTGGTTTATCTAAATTGCATAGGTACCATTAGATACTAGAAAGGACTGGTAGGTTTTAATTGATGTCCTTCTCACATTTCAGTTTCCTTTTCTTTTCCTGCTAATTGCAATATCTGTTTGTGGTGCAACTGGCATTGTTATTAGCTATGGATTTTCCAGCAAGGCTCTGATGTGTCCTTGTGAGTTCCTTTCACTGTCCTCACTCATGGGGCTGTGCAGACTGCAGTGCATAAACCTACATAATGACTCTTCAGAACAGAGTCCATGAAATTAAAATGAATCCATGAAAATAATGATTGCACACAGGAAGAAAAGTAAAATTTGGAACTTGATCTAAGAGCAAAAATTCCAAATACAATTATTAAGTAAGGAAACCAAAATGATTGAGAGGATATTGGCATTTGCTATAGTGAGCTGCATTCCTGTATCATCTGATCTAATTTCAAAACCTTCTGGAAGTAATGAATGGCTTGGACTTTGGGATAAAATGATCAATCTGCTAATGCCATCAAGTGACTTCACAATGGACAAGAAAATGTGTGTTATAGGAATTCCCATTTTATCCCAGCAGATGATCAGTTTATACCCTGGAGCAAGACAGTTGATTACCCATATCATTATCTTCATTTGCAAGACTTAAAAACATTATTAACGATCACAGATATATCAGTGTCACTTCCTCCTCCCATCTCCCTCTCTGGCAGAGGGGTAGTCTATTCGTTAGCCTTTGGATTACTGCATGAATTCACCTAAACAGTCCACAGAGACACAATATTGATTGTGCTGCTAATACTTGCAGTATGAGCTGAGGTCTTTCTGTGGCACCTGAATAGACAAATCAGGTGATGAGGACATCTACTTAGAGTAATCTTTCTCCGACAGCATCATGTGATTTATTGGGCTTTAGGAAGAGGATGTCTATAACCCAAGATCAGTTCCCAGCAGTTGCACCATGTACTCAGACAATTCCTGGCAGAAGCCATAACACATGAAGAAGGCACTGGGCTCTGTGGCATGTATTGTCTATCTTTGGCTTTCTGGGGCAAACATTACTGTCATTGGAGTCAAGTGGTATTTATGGACAGTAGGTCAAATATTGAAAGAAATCAACAGTAGGTGAATTGAGGGAGAACAAGGGACATGCCCATGGTCAGTCACTCACCAGACTGTCATGGGGAGAACTTGGTATTAATGCAGGGCTCCTGGGTTCCAGGTGAGTACCCCACTGTGCAGACTTTTCCCATTCCTTAGGGGGAAGAAGATGCTGAGACACGTCTGTAATGATCAGACAAGGTGGATGGAGAGGTAAGCACACACAGGGAGGAGGACTAGAGAAAGGTGTGTTGACTGAAGACTTGTATTCACTGAAGTGAATAATAATTAAAATAAAGCCCTTACAGAAGGAGCCAGAATGAACAGCAGGCTGATACATGAGTACTTTTCCCTAAGTAAAAGGACAAGGTTTGCGTGATGGCAATACAATCCAGATATTTTCATCTAAAGGCTAATGTGCTTCGTTTCCTGCACTGCTAAGTGAGGACAGAAGAATCTTGGTCCTATGCTGTCCTTCCACCAACAAGTGAGCTGGGCTGTATGAAGCACTCAGGTGTGCTGTGGGGTGCACAGTCAGGGGCAGGATGCTGTGCACACATACCTTCCTCAGAGTCTTTCAGCTTCTTGTGAGAGCAAGATAGGAAATACTCTGGTGCCCTGATCCACAAACCCTCAGGGGACTGAAAAACCATATGGCCTTAGCACCTTTTCAGCTCAGCCTGGCCCTGATCCACCACAGGGCAAAGGGTGGTACAGCACACCAGACTTTCTGGGAGCTTCGAGGCTCAGTGCTGGGTTGGCTATGGAGTTCATGCTGACAGATTTTTGATCATTGGGCTGCATGAGTGGTGGAAAGCAGCTTTCCAGAGGAGCTATACTGTACTTTGAAGCTACTCACATAGTTCAGATGGTGCTACAAGCCTTTATTCCTAAGGGGAGCTTGACCTTATATGATCTTTGTACATGGTTTCCTTGTTTCATAAGCCCTTTGACACAAATATGTGAAAATTCCCCTACTGTAACTGGTCAGACATCTCATCACACCGTTGCCCAGCCAGGTACAGATCAATTCTCTCTTCTGAGCCTTCTTCTCTGGTATTTAGGCAAAGCTTGTCACCCTGCTTCACCTGTCACATGTGTTTGGAGCTTACATGTTCTGAGCAGTGGCTTCCACATTTGTATTGGACAGCTCTGGTTGGAAATCTGCTGATTCATAGGATGAAAGATTGAAACAATGAGATGTACTGTGTTATCCAGCTTCTGGCAAAGTGGCACCTGCCTCTGTTGAGACTGCAGACCCCTTAGTGGATGAAACACTCATATTACTGATACCTGTCAGTATCTTTTCTACAAGAGAGTGGCAGCATCTTCAGGTTTCAAAGCTGTCAGAAACTGGTTGTCTTTCATGAGTGCTTCGAAGAAGAGAGAGAATACTTCTGAAAAACAGCATTAAAAACTAATGTGTTTTCCCATCCCCCTTCCCAGGTGTCTCACACTCCCTTTCATGTTGCTGAGATTTCTTTTGAAGCAATTGTCATGTAAAGTGGCTTGGGAACATTGGAAATAAATTTTTTAGAGGCCAAATTTCAAAAGGTTTGGTTTGTCATTCAGTAAGTTCTTATTTTGATAGCACTTTCTATTTTAAAAAATAATCATAAAAAAATTCCCTGTCTCCCCTGTTGGTTTGTGCAGTGTTTGTGCAGCTAAAGGAGAAATCAAGTCCAAACTGTAGGGCTGCTTTGTAATTATATGTTCTGCAGATTACTTACTAATTGCACTTGGCATTACTTGCTAACTAAAAGATCATGCTGTACCATGTTATTTGCAGTGGTTTTCCTCTTCTGCTAGCACTTTAAAGGAACTGCCTATTGAGCTGATGAATAATCCCAGGACTGTTTCCAAAGCTGAGGAAAAAGGATCTGCCATGATTGTACTGCATGATTTTTGTTGCAAGGTTTTGGTTTTTTCTCTGTATTCACAGAAACACTTCTCCTCTCTCCCTCCTGACCTGAAATCTGGCAGTGGTGCAGCTTTCTGTGACTGGTTCAATATGGATTACTAGAGGCAAACACTTTGAATTTTTGTCCTGTGGAAAACCTCCATGTCATGACATTCAGTTTTGCTTAGAAGTGGAAATAAATCACTTCCTTCAGATTTTAGCTGCATGAGGAATTATGTAAAATTCTTGTTTGACCCTTCCCCTTGGGAGATAGAAACAATCATAGAATGGGTCAGGTTGCAAGGGTCATCTGGTCCAACCTCCCTGCTCAAGCAGGGTCATCCTAGAGCACATGGCACAGGATTGCATCCAGACAGGTTCAGAATATCTACAGTGAACCAGACTCCACGACCTCTCTGGGCAGTCTGTTCCAGAGCAAAGTCACTTGCACAGCAAAGAAGTTCTTCCTCATATTCAGGTAGAACTTCCTGTGCCTCAGTTTCTGCCCATTACCTCTTGTCTTATTGGCTGGCACCACTGAGAAGAGCCTGGCTCCATTCTCTTGGCATCCCACCTTAAGATACTTATATACACTAATGAGGTCTCCTCTCAGTAGTCTCTTTTCAAGTCTGAATGCTTCCAACTCCCTCAGCCACTCCTCATAGGAGAGATGCTCCAGACCCTTAATCATCTTTGTTGCCCTCCAGGAGCTCCATGTCTCTCTTGTACTGAGGAGCCCAGAACTGGGCAGAATACTTCAGATATGGCCTCATCAGGCCTAAGTAGAGGTGCAGGATGACCTCCTTCGACCTGCTGGCAATACCCTTCCTAATGCACCCCAGGATTACATTGGCTTTCTTGGCCACAAAAGCACACTGCTGGCTCATGGACAGCTTGTTGTCCATTGGGACCCCCAGGTCCTTCTCCACAGAGCTACTTTCCAGGAGGTCAGTGCCCAACCTGTACCAGGTCTGAAGCCTCCCAGCTCCCCCAGCCACTCCTCATAGGAGAGATGCTCCAGACCCTTAATCATCTTTGTTGCCCTCCAGGAGCTCCATGTCTCTCTTGTACTGAGGAGCCCAGAACTGGGCAGAATACTTCAGATATGGCCTCATCAGGCCTAAGTAGAGGTGCAGGATGACCTCCTTCGACCTGCTGGCAATACCCTTCCTAATGCACCCCAGGATTACATTGGCTTTCTTGGCCACAAAAGCACACTGCTGGCTCATGGACAGCTTGTTGTCCATTGGGACCCCCAGGTCCTTCTCCACAGAGCTACTTTCCAGGAGGTCAGTGCCCAACCTGTACCAGTGCTCAGGGTTATTCCTCTCTAGGGGCAGGACCTTGCATTTGCCTTTGTTGAATTTCAGAAGGTTCTGCTCTGCCCATTTCTCCAACCTGTGAAAGTCCTTCTGAAGGGCAGCACAGCCCTCTGAGAATTCAAATCAAAATTTTTTTAAACTAATTTGTCACCATGCAAGCTCCTGTCTGCTGTTGGTATATCCTTGGTGTTTCATTGCTGTTGTATTTTCTCCCCCCAAATAGTAACAGTGGAACATGGCCTTATATCTGAGATGGTCAAAATTACACTAATTTGCACCAGATGAAAATGTAGATCCAAATGGATGGTATGTTCTATTTGGAAGAAAATGCATCTCTTCTTTCTAAAAAAAAAAAAAAAAAAGCCATTTTTCTTACTTTTTGTTGGTCCACAGGCAGAAGTACAGCAGCCCTGAATCATCACCCATTGCCCTCAGGCTACTGTTGCTAGTTGACAGGTCAGTCAAAAGCAACTAAATTAAAAGCACCAAAGCAGCTCTTAAAAATCATATTTATTGTTTAGGAAAAAAATTGGACCGTGTTTTTTGTTGGCAATTTCCTGCCTTTCCAGTGTCATCTTTCATATTTTATGTTTCCATTGTTTCCAGTCTCTCACTCCCTGCATCATGTTGCCAGGCATGAGGCAGTATAACTCTCCCTCTTCCACTCCCTAATTGTTGATCTGTGTCTCTTACAATTAAGCTCCACTTCCTTGTCTCGGTCCCTTTCCATCCAATTTCCATGTAACTGGTGATCTCCTCTAATGCTAATCCCATCTAAACACTAATAAAAAAAGTATTGGGAGGTTACACAACCTGTTTGGTTTTCTCTAAAGCCATGATTTATGTTTAATTCATGAGAAGATAGCTCATCTCTCACCACCTATTCATAAAATCTGGCCCTGCCAGCAAAATCTGCAACTGTTCCATTGCTGCTTGTGTGGTTTTGGCCCTAACAGCTCAGCCCACACATAGGAGCTAGTCCTACTTTACTGCTACTTTCTTACACAGAGATGGCTTCAGATTTCATAACAGGCCCTCCCTCTGCTTTGTGTGAAATTGTCAGCATTTTCTTTTATTGCCTCAAAAGTGATGGTGGTACATTTATGTACCCAGACCTTCTGTAAGTGTTCACTGAGCCAGGAGCTCTAGCATAGCCTCACCGTTTTTCCAGGTAATGTAGGACCAGAGTAGCCTGACTAGTGGGGAGAAAAATCCAAACCAAATCAAGACAATTATGAACATGAAAGAACCTTCTACAGGGACACAGTCAATTCTGCACTAGATCTAGTACATTTGGCTGGAATGTGACTCTTTCTTCCAGGCCATCCCCCTGTCTTTGGTCTGTGTAACCCAGCTCTCTCGATCCCAGGAAATAACAGCAACTGGTTTGTGTTGCCTCCATATATTCATGCCATGCTGATCTTGAACTAATCAGTTTTCCTGGAACATGGAACACTGGGGATATAAAGTACAATAACCAACAGCAAACCCCAACTCACTTCTGGCTAGGCTTCTTGTCTCCACCTCGGTGCTGGCTGTGTAAGTGCCAGAATAGGTCTTACAAAAGAACCTTATTCTCCAAGCTTGCCAAGAGCCACAGGAATGGAAATGCAGAGCTTAGACATATGCAGACTTTAACTGGCAACCTCTTAGATCCATGTCTATGCAGCATGCCCAAAATGTTAAATGCCTTTAGAGTTCATGAGAGCAGACCAGCCAAATTTGAATAGCTCTGATCCTTAACTTTTGCAAGCTGATGCTTGTGATGACCCACCCTTAAGGGGAGGAGTGGGGGGGAAAGCACCTAGATTAGTAAATGCTCATGGTCAAAAGGAACAAAAAATGAGTCAGAGGGTCTGCAAACAATCAGAAAGTTTTATTAGTAAATTACACAGCATGGAAATTGGTATATTAGTCCCTGACCTACTATATAAACACACAGCAGTGGGGTTTGGATAGAGGGGTAGAGTGAAAGAGAAAAGAGAAATTAAAAACGGAGAGATGCATTAAAGGAAGAAAAGAAAGAGAGAAGAGAGAAAAAATAAGAGGGGAAAGGGAAAAAGATCACCAGTCCTGGTTCCAGCATCGATCAGGCCAGTGTCATTGCAGCTTCAGTGTTGATCCAGCTGATAAGCATCAATCCAGGTGATAAGGTATGCAGGGTCTAGGGGGAGCAGCCACCATGGGCTCAGCAGGGGTACCTTTTGTGGATAGGTTCTTCTGGCCCCGAGATAAATTTTTTGGTTT
>NW_008658604.1:29876-41865 GCF_000695815.1 Acanthisitta chloris | reverse complement strand
GGAATGTTTGCCCCAGCCAGATGCTGCCCTATCTCTGCATGGTCTCCCTTCTCCAGCCAAAACTTGCTCTTTCTCACAGCGTGCTAATATCAACAGTCCTTGGCTGGCTCCACAGCCATCCAGTTATCGATGTTTAAGACATACATATTAGCCTCTTATTAAAAAACAGGAGCTCGTTAGACAGCATTAGCTCCTGGGAACAGACAGTGATTCTCATAAGCTCAAGAAGGGCTTGGTTCAGGTGCAGTTCATAAAGGCTGAAGCCTAATGCAGGTTCTCTGGGCCTCTATAACACTGCATGGACCTACCCTGGGTGACTATGAGTCAGCCCATCTAATATCTATCCAAACTGTTATAGAGAGAAACTCTCCGGTCTGTGCTCTGCCACTACTTTGACAGGTGGTGGTTTTGACCAAACACTACTTACGAAACAGCATTGGTGATATTTGCTGGGAAGGTATGTTCTCCTTGGATACCTGGTTAGCTGTTAAAATTGTAGCAGTAGCAACATATCCTTCTCTTTTCTGGACACAAAGAGAGTATGATCACCTTCAGTTGCGGTGGATTAATTGCTCAGTGCTCCCGTGGCGGTGATTGCCCAGATCTGGGGCTCCTCCCAGTTTTGGTCAGAGAAGTTTAGCCCTTCCAGGGGACTGGAAAAAACCCAACACATGCTTGTTTCCCTGCCAGGAGGTGGTTCTTCCAGATTGTACTTCATAGCATTTCCTGGGTTTGCCGATTGAATATCCACTTCTGGTGCTACCTGTTAGATGCACAGATGTAACTGAAAAACAGATGGTGATCTTTGACTTTCTCCCTTTGTACATTCCTGCAACAAAAGCACAGATTCAGGTCAGCTGAAGCATTTACTGATTTGGGTGATTTCACTGTTGGGGATTTTTTGCTTGCTAAAACACTTCCTCTGCAAGTATTTTTCTTTTACAATAAAATGAAAAAACATCAAGGTTGGTTTCAGGCTTTTCTAAATGAAACAGTCTATTTAAGATGACACTGCAATTAGCTTTTCTCTCAGTATTATCAATTAAAGTATATATTTGGCTCTCTTTCTGTTGTTCTGGCTTTACTTTTCTGTTGATCCATCTATCTGTTTGTGTAGTTCATCTCAAAAGATGCTGTCTATTAAGTATATTATTTTTTTGTTCTTGTTTTATTTTTAGATATTAAATATGCTTACAGTCTATTCTGTGGGGCCTAATCTTGTTAAAATCTGGCTTCAGAGGTCCTGAGGGTACTTTGAGAGAAGGAAAAACCCCCAACCTTTTCACATCTTTCACCTTGTTGATGTCCAGTGCAGGAAAAATGCCTCAGTAACAAGGGCACTTTTGATGCTTTGTGTAGTGAAGATCACCTTACCAGCTGCTTCCTTCCTTGGCATCTTCAGTCATCTGTCTCACTGATGGGCACAGCTGAGGACAGCAGGTGTTACTCTCAAAGGAGCTAGGCTGACTAGTGAAGGTAAAAGTCTTCCATCTATATCCAGACCAGAGCAGTCATGCACAGGCAGTTTCAGTGCATGCTTGCTCCATATAATGTCCTACTGGTTTACTTCAGAAATGACAGAAGAGGACTTGATTTAGGCATGAGAAGACATTTACATTTTCATGCTTGGACAGTTTGTCTGAAACTGCACAGGGATAGATCCAGATGGATACGGGTGATGCCTTTGCTGTGAGCAATGTAGGAACTATTACTTGAGAAGATGTTTCTTATACCTTAAGCAGGGACAGGGACTGAATCTATGGACCAGAGGTAGGTGAGTTATCTTGTGACCCTCAATTCATTCTGTTGACCTGTCGGGAATGAGCAGTATTGAATGACATGAAAAGCACAACTATCAACAAGGCAGGGAATAATAAGACAAAAGCAATGCAGTTTGAGAAGAAAGCACTATATAAATGTAAAAAGCCTTTTAAAGACTTTCTGTACAAGGTTATCCAGTCAATATGTACCACATTTGTAAGTTATTGTGTATTTAAAAAATTAATGAAAGATATAATTATAGCAGCATTACCACTGACCTTTTCTAAAATGGCTCCATCATGAATCTATAAGCATTTCAGAATTGTTTTTCATGTTTCTAATAATTTTTCTGTGAATTAATGACATTCAGCCCTGGCAGTAAAAGCCCTGCCTTGTTTCTCCAACGCAGGGGTTGGGAGCATTTTCTGGTTTCCTAGCAATGATTTCATTGTGAGCTATGCATAGAGCCAGTTGAAAAGATGCTGTCCTATTAGCTAAGATTTTATATGGAGTTTTAACTGCTTACTCAGAGGGATAGAACAAAATCTATCCAGTCTAAAGCCTGTAGATTACCTTTCCATGTCTTAGATTGGAGAATCTTTGTTAAATTGAGCTTAGTCAGAAAACTGACTCTGTCTAAATGCCATCTGGGCTCTTGTATTTATTGCTTCTCAAGGACTTCCACATCAGACTGCTTATATGGAAAAATCCAAATATACCTTTTTTGTTGGCTTCCTAGAGCTGGACCTTGAAAGCCCTGCTCTCTTCTTTTGTCTTCTGTCCTTTCAACAAGCAATGAAGACCTTTCAGTTAGACCATCGTAGACAAAGTTATTAAGGCAAAATTCACAGTACTTTATTTCCTTTTCCCCTGTATCATCTTGATAGTTTAGCTATGTTTATTTTAAAAATCCACCTCCCTAATTTAGTGATGAAATAAATGAGAACAAAAGATAAATGAGATTGTCTCTTTATAACAATGTGAGGATTCACCAGTTGAGCAGGGAAAAATAAACTCCTACCAATTTCTTTTTGCATTTTTTTCCTTGGGACTTGTTTTATCTATTTACAGTGGATACAGGAGCTGTTATGTATGAATGGGGGCGTGTAGTGCTAAACACTAGCAGTTTATAAATGTTGCAGCTCTTGCTGTCTGCCCAACCCTCTGCTGGACTTGGTCACCCCAGAAGAGGTATGACAGGAAGAGGTTGTGTGCATGCACCTTAGTCATTATGGAAAATCTCCACTGATGTAGTTCACAAAACTGATGAAAGCAGAGCTCAGCTGCAATACTTGGTTTTGCTCAGTCAGGGTTTGTTTGTTACGGTTTGTTTAGCCCATTTATAATTTCACAAAAATAAAGGTTTTCATCACCTCCCAAGGAAAGCTGTTTGGGAGATCAGTGGAGCCCCACAGATAACTTAGCACTCTTTTCCATTCCTTATGTTTGCTTACTCTCATAGAAGTTTCAAATGCACAACAGAATCATCCTGAACTCTGACATGACCTTCATTGTGTTGGCTGCTCAGTCACCCAGTGCTGTGGGTAGGTGTCTGGGTGGCATTTAGTATTGGTGAGCAGAGCTCACAGGGTGCAGGTGCTTGCTGACTTCTCTGCACTTCTTACCTCTGAATCTTGCAGCACAATGGTTGATTAGCCTTAAGAAGCTTTTTTTATTAGCAAGGGGAGGGTGGGGAAGTCACTACTTTCGGAATCAGGTGACCCAGAACCATCTCTGCAGCACAGAGGAAAACATCCCTCTCTGTTCACACTCCTCTAATTACATATAGTGTACTATTGTTTCCATGTAAATTGTAGCAATTATATACTAAGATCTTCTTTGAAATCATTTAATTAAAGAGTAGCTAATGCTCTCTGCTTTTAGAATGCTAATATATTGCCTTCTACTTAGGAAACTTTGTTTTTTTCATTACCATTATCATGGCACAATTTCAATGTCAGAAGGGTTGGGGTTTTTTTAGCTTATTTTAATAGATTTAAAAATCAAGTAATTCGGGCAATTTTTATAAAGCACCAAGAAACCTTTTGCTCTCCTAATGGACAGGTAGCTAAGGGTCAGTCTGAGGAACAACATTTTCCTTGAGATGCATTGACTGCCAAAGTGTTCATTTCTCCAGCCCTGTTATTTTCTGGGTTCAGGCAAGTGTTTGTGTTTTATTATGTTCTCTCCTCCTTTTGCTATGTTTTCTGTGTAATAAACACCTGGGTCAAATCCTAAATTGGTATAAATCTGCTGGACTAAATGATTTCTGCCTGCTGCATTGCTGCTTTGCAGAAATGACATTTCAGTCATGCATCACACCCAGAACAAACAAGATTGTATGTGCTGAAAGCAGCTGTGGCATAAGAGCAGATGGGACTTACCCTGTGCCAAGGAAAATTGGGGGGAGAACTGCAGTTAGAACTCCTACTGGAGTACAGTTTTGGAGGCCTTCTGTATCCCTCCTCTATGCTATTTCACACTCCTTCCTTTGCCCAACAAGTGCCCTAGCACCCCATACTGCTTTGGTTTCCATGGGATGATTTTCATCAGGATGTGCCTCCTGTGCTGAGAGTCCTGGTTCTGGCCAGCACAAGTTTAACTTTTGCAGCAGCCAGGAGGGGCACACCAGGACCCTGGTGTTATTCTATACCACCTCATGACACATGGAGGGGGTGAAGGGGAGTTAGGGTTACCCTTTTTTTCTGGCTCCAGTTTGGCTGGTGCACAATGTGTGTGGACAGGCAGCACTGGGTTCTGCGTGATGAGCAATCCTGTGTGAGTCGTTTGCCTGTCTTGTACACTCTGTTATTAATATAGTTGTTGTTACTGTTCATTTTAGTACTTCATTGCTGGTTTTTAGTAAATTATTCTTATCTCAACTCATGTTCTTTTCCTTTGGTGCCTTCAATTCTGTCCATCCCACCACAGAGGGAGGAGGTGTGGGAGTAAGTGAGCAGTGTGTGGTCTGAGGGGTTTCAGTGGGAATGCTAAATTGGAGAATATCACTCATAAACCATGATGCTGAGGACAGGATTTGAAGCTTCTGCTGTGGCTCTGCTTGAATACCATGGTGTTGCCTATTGCTAATACCCCACAATTAGGACTACACTAACTTTCTGGAGACACAGCAACAATCTACCCAATAAATCCTCTCTACCATACTAGTCCTTCCTCACCTACTCATTTCTAACCTGACTATGCATTTGGCACAGGTTTCTTGTATCCTCTCCCCCTTGTCAGCTTTGTGGAGCTTGCCTTTGTAAGACAGAACTTAGATACAGACAGGTGTCCACACCAAACCCACAACTCCAGGCTCTCAGATCTCATCCATCCACCTTTCTTCCCTGCGATCTGTGAGCTGAGATAGGTCTCAATGGGTGAATATGACTGATTCCTGGGTCATCTTTGTTTCACAAAAAACAGCACAATGCAGAGGAATTTTTATGCAGGCTACAGTCTACAGAAGGAGTGAGGGGAGAGCAAAGCCAACATCCCTGCATGATTACAGTGTAAACCAAGATCAACTAGAGTAAAGAATGGCAGTCCACTGGGGACACAGCAGGATCTGAATTGCAGTCAGTGTGCGGAAGTCTTCTCTTTCTCTTTTGATTTCATAGGGAAATTTGTAAATCTTCTGTCTTCCTCCTTCCTTCTTTGTTAGTCTGGAATAATTAAAACAGCAAAAACTTTAATCTCATAAGTGGCTTGGATAAAAATGTAGACTCGTGAAAGATTTGGAATAATGGGAAAAAAGTCTCTTCCCTCTAAAGGCTTGCAATAAGGGTGATGCAATGCCATTTCATGCGTGTCACGAAAGACTTGGGTTTTGGTACATAGAGAATTAAAATCTGGAGCTCCTATTTTAGATGAAGTTTTAGGTTCTTTTATATACTCAAAATAGCCAAAAGCTTGGCATGTTATAATGACAAATCAAATTGATCTTTGTCTTTTTTTAGTAGTTTATGTGTGCTGAGATGTCCCTCTTGCCAATGAGAAGCTGTAGTTTTGTTCATGGCTTTTAAAATCTGATCACCCATCCTAATCTCCTCCTATTATACACCTCTTTGTAAATCCAGCTGCAGTTGATTGAAAAGTTCCTCGTTACTGAGGAAATCACAGCTGGCCAAAGGAATAGCAAACTGTTACTTGATTGAAAACTGAGCATCCTGAAGCACATATGAAAACGGAATCTTTTGTCTGGGTACCTAGTGTTATTTATTAATTAAGCTACTGGTTTCCTATGATTTTGTTAGATTTGGTGAAGCTGTGAGCTTCCAACATGTAGAGTCTCTCTTAGTATTTGTGCTGATGGTACTTTGGTGATGTGTACTATCACTCCTCATTGTTGCTTTGGTCCCTCCCTTCCAGGCACTTAAGTAATCATATGACTTTCCCTGCCTGTGAAGGAGAGCTGAATAGTTAGAACAGCATTTAGAGAGACTGGTGTTCAACAACCAGCTCAGATGCCTATGTTCTGATCCAACCTTGTATAGAAACCTCTGGTGCTATTCAATTTTATATGATCTCTTTCATCCTCCCATTTGTAACAGATCTGTGCCTCAGTTTTAAATTGCAGTCTGAGTCCTTTCCCTATTTTTTGGGTGCTGATGCTTCAGCTCCAACTGCTCCTGTGTACTGCCTTACTCAATACGAGTCTTGTGTTGTCCTGGATTTGCATGAGAAAATGTGTAACTTTCCTCCTGAAAATCAGCTTATTCCTTATTACTTAGATGAACCATGGAGTATGATTAGTGACTGCTGTTGGTGAGTGACTACTCATAAGAGCTAGGAAAAAACTCTACTACTAATGTTACAGTGGTGATCATTTATAACTGCTCCTACAAGCTGCATTCAGCATTCACCAGGTGGAAGGGATGCTACTGTGTTTGTAGGTCACTTGCATACAATCCTTATCCTAAATATGTTATTTCAGGTGGTTCTTTTACAATTCATTAAGTAACAAGTCTGTGCAACACAAATGTTCAACAGCAAAGAAACTGAGTCAGCTGAGAGAGGCTTGATTTGAGACAACTGAACCCATATATTCATCAGAGTAACTCCCTTGATGTTAGACACATTCCTTTCTAGTTTGGTTCTTTATTGTTCTTGAGTAATGCAAGTATTAGACTTGGGTCCCATCGTGCTAGGTACTAGAATCATGGGAAGACCTTCCAACACAAGTTGTGTGAGGTGTCAAGAAAAGGCTAAACAATCCTAGGATGTTATACAAACAGGAAAATGTTATTCATGATTCAATACCATTTCTGGCATCAAGCTCCAAGACTGTGTATTGTTTACTGCAGCCAAGATCCATGAGAAGTTATTTGTTTAATGGAAGCATATGTCTGGCTGACTCTGGTTCTTTGTTTTTTGTCTCTCCCATGCTTAGAGTTTTTGGGCACTTCAGTCTCCGTTCTGAATGGCAGCTGGTCAAGGTCGATTACAAGTCTGTCTTCAGCCGAAGGTGTAACAAAGATGACTACCAAACCTGGCATCTGCACAATCAGGTATTCCCACTGTGTAGGGAGGGGCTGATCAGGGTTCCTTTTCCTGTGCTCTGTGTTGCCACGTAGGAATGCAGTTGTTCTTTTCAGCAGAGCATATGGATTTTTTTGCAGCCACCAAGTCACAGTTACAACCTGTTGATGTTTTACTTCCCTTGAAGCACATGCATGAATAAACACAGGACCAGTCTCCTATAGGCAAGTTCAGGAGATTATTAACTTCTATTTTTATGAAAATATTCCACTGCACCATCTGGATCTTTTTGGCATCAGTGCTTAGGGCAATGTAAAACCTCACCTTGCGACTGAATCACAGAAGACATTGAACTCTTTGTAGCTCTGACAGCAGCTCATGAAAATAATTTTGCTTCACTTTGCCTCTATTTTCCCTACTCGAAAATAAAAACATTTATTCATCCTGCAGGTCTTGCAGGTGCCTGTAAAACTCTGGGGAGCTCTTGAATACAAGACACCAGAGAAGACCAGATTATTTCATTCTATGCAAGGATACATGGTTTGCTTTTCATACACTTTAGTTTATTTTCATGCTGGATATATTTAGGTCTTGAAGCAACTAGAACTGAGAGGTCAATATCCTCTGCAGATTACTTATGGGTTACTTGTCACCAGTATGATGTCCCAGACCCTGCAGGGCAACATAACTAGCCAGAACCATTGGCATTGTGACATTGCTAAATGAAATCCATGAAATAAAAGTGGGTGTTGATTTGGCAAGGATATATCAGATAACTGAAGTCATAGAACTGTATAAATGAAAACAATTTGAATGAAGGAAAAGGGAAGACACGTGTAATCATGCAGCCATTTTGGGAATCACTGTTAATGGGAAACAGAAGTGTTTCAATTAGGTGTTAATATTTTTTTCTTACTTCCATGCAGAGAAAATATTTCTGCATCAGAGAAAATTCTATTTATAGCAACTCACCTAAATATCAAATGTTTCTTTTAGGTTAGCTACTCCCAGTAGTGTTCTTGGAAACCTTTGCACTCAAAAGGCCCATCAAAACACACCATCAGGATTAGCTGAGGGCTATAACAAAGCCAGCTCTATCAAGGAAAGAGCAAGGGAGTCCCAAGTCCTGTGTTTCACACCTAGATATGTGTTCCCTGCCCTGAGTTTCGGGCTTGGGCACTTCCCTCTGCAGTAGATTTTATCTGACATATTGAAGAAACCCTGGAGTGTACCCCCATTGTCTTTTCAGGATAATTCGTAGGACTACCTACATTGCTGGATGCCTTCTGAAACATGGCATAAGTGGGTGAGATGGCTTGGGCACCCATCTGTTTTGTGCACAATGTCATTAGCAGCCCAACTCAGTGCTGAACACACTGCACTCATGAGTCCTCCCAAGGTGACTTTTGATTTTGCAAAGCCACAAAAAGGAGCTAGACTCTTGGCTCCTAACTTTCCCACTGGTAATTGCTTGTTTTCATTGTCTTTTGTGTCTTTTGACAAAATGCTCCATTTTGAATGCAGCTGCCACTACAAATCTCTTTCTCTTCTCGTTCCCTGGCTAATGAAGGGGGAGCCTTGTGTCATGGGAGAGAGGAAGATCTATAAAAAACGCAAGCCTGGAGCGCAGTGTTCCCTAGGTCGGGACTATTCCCAAACTGTGGTGTCTGAACCATGTGTCTGTGGTCAAGGAGACTTTGAGTGGTGAGTATATGGCTCTGGGGACATTCACAGGGTGTTCTAGTGCTCTTGTAATGGCCAAAACACTACACAGACAGAAAACCTTGCAGAGAAACTGGGTTCCATTCTGCTTTGTGGCTGTGATTATACCAAATACCACAGATATGACCCCAATCCTTTCATCTGCGGGAGAGATTTGTTAATCTCCTAGAGAAATCCTAGCCTGGAATTCAAAATTTAAAATTGCAAGTATAGATTGAGGTTTTTTTGTCTGTCATTCTAGAAGAGTGACAGCCAGGACTGCTCTGGTCCAAAGCATGACCTTTTCAGGAGAAAGAGGGGATTTCTTTGTCCTCACATCCAAGGTCATTGAATACCTAGGGTGCAGGCTAGCAAAACATGGACATTTTTATCAGTATTCCTTTGAATTGCTGGGAACAATTTGTTGCTTTTTTAACAATGTTTTATTGAGAAATTTCTGAAAGGGCTTCTGTGACATGACTATACAGCTCACCCTTGTCAGATGTAGCTACTTGTTTTGCATAAATATTTGTGTTTCTAACTTAATGGGGCCTTAATTTTCAAACTGCTTTAAGGTCACTTTAAAAGCAGTTTAAAAATAAAACGGGGGGGGGGGGGGGGGAATGAAACACTGCTTGGTATTGCCTGACAATCAGAGATAGGAGATGGGAAAATGCATAAGTGAGGATGTCTGCATAAAGAATTCCTACAGGGAACCTGTAATAGGCAATATTTCAAAGATTTAAGATGGTCAATATCTGTGATGTTTGAGCTTAAATGCTCAGAATGTCATTTAAATGGAATTCAAAATACCCTGAAAACTGATCAGCTGAGAAAACATTTTATAGTAGGTTATCAGGATCAGTGTCTGACTTGGTATCAGTGTGATTCCTGAAAACTTCACTTACCTTCAAATACTTTCTGAAGAAGTGTGAGGCATGAGTTCTGTACATTTATTTGGATTTAGGCCAACTGAGACTCACAGTTCTGTTTTAGAACATGGACATACTGAAATGCAGCAAAATGAAAAAAAAAAATACAGACCAAAGTGTTTTCTTGAATATTAGAGTAGTTTGGCTCTAAGAGAGGTTCAGGGATATAGAGTAGAGATTTTCATCTTATCTGGATGGATGTTTAATTTGTTCCTAATGACAAAATTGCATCTGAGACTCTGTAGCTTGACTCATGAGATCTTTCCCCTTTGTTCTCATCATGGGAATTGCAGGACAAACTATCTTGCTCTGCAGGATCTGCCCTTGGCATTAGCATATGCCTCTGGGGTGAATCAAGTACCAATCTCCAGAGATGCTTATGTATTTGCTTTGATTTTTTTGCTGCTTTGTGCCTCACCAGCTTTTTACTTTCACAGTAAGGTTTGTCTTTTCCAAGCTATAAGTGGAAAACTGTGGTAGCTAAATTGGCCTTAAGGGCTGTTCTGCTTTGAAAAAGGTCTGCATCAGAATGCACCTTTTCAATCAATTGATGGATTTATTGCATGCATTCAGTACCATTTTTGCTTAACTCTCCCACCTACATGAGAGAATATTGCTGTTAACCTTGTCAGTCCTGCAGAGGAAATGCAATTAGAGGACAGCAAGCTGGCTTTTGTTTCAGACCCTGTGCTGCCAACAGAATTGTTAACTGACTTCTAATTGCAAAATTGGTATAACTGGTGATGGAGAATCAGAAGAAACTGCTTCAGTTTAAGGGTGACTTTTGATGGTGGCTGGCAGGTCTGACTGTAAGAAGGTGTGGGGCAGTCAGTGTGAGGAAAATACTAGCAGTGCTGGAAATGAGGCACCCAGGTTGATTATCTTACAAGTGATTTTCAGAGAGAAAGGTGCACTCATCTGCTTTGGCTTGTGACTTCTAAAGGGTGAAACAGTTAGTTAGTTAGTGGCAAGATACAGGTTATTCTAGCATGTATTCTAGATTCATCTGCCACCTTTGGCATGTCAGTATGAGAAGGGGAGGTGCTGAGAAGTGGCTTTTCTCTGTGCTGACTAGAAGGTGGCTCAAGGCAGGGAGTTCAAGGAGATACATGCCCCCTGTAGATATCTGTGGCTGGGAGGACAGCTCCTACTCTTTTGCTTGATGCTCTTTCAAGAAGAAATGTTTGCTTTTCAAAGGAAAACGACCACTCTGGCTTTTGTGGCTAGGTTCACAGCTGACAGTTTTCTTGAAAGCACTGACTGGTCTGTCTCTCATGTTGAACTGAGCAAGTCCTGTGGAGTGTCAGGGAAAGGAGGAAGGTCAGCAGCTGGGGCTGTGTGAGTACACTGACCAGCAAGTCCCAATAGACAGGCCCTCTGCTTCCCCAGTAAGTAGGTTTGGAGACTGGTTCTGGTCTCGGAGCATCCCATGCTACTTAGGTGTGATGATGCCTGCCTTTGAGAGCTGTGAGGATAGGACTGCAGGAGCCCTATAGCACAAGCTGTGAGGTCTGTGCTTCCTCCCATTTGGTCACAGCACCCTTGCCTCTCTCTGCCTCATGGCTGCAGTGCTGTTTCCTGCTGTTAGCTATAAGGCTGATCAAAATTTCAGGGTCGTAATTCATGATCCAAGTCTCCAGTTCAACAAATCACCATGAGTCAAGATCAAGGGTGACTCCTGCCAACCCTTGCAGTCATTTCCAAAAGCAGACCCTGGCCTTTTTGTGGCAGAGGGAATGGCAGAAGGAATTTGGAAGTGTTATTAAAGTACTTGCTGATCTTTCTTTTCCCTCCTCCTGCTTCTTTATTTACTCTGTCAAGATAGCTTTCCTAAGAAAGACAGCACAGCAGCTGGACTTGATTATTTCCTTAACTTATGCAAACCCTGGGGCTTATGAGAAGGAAGGTGGGCAGCATGCTAGGTTTTAATATACATTTACCAGAAGTTAATGAACAAGCACAGAACCTTGAGGGCACACAGCAATGTTGTCTTTAATTTTATTAAATATTTATGCAGGTCTTTTCTTCTTTGGGGCAAAGTACAACTCCTCCTGAATATTTTTAATTACCAAGTCCCTGCCAGGCATTTTCAACTGTGCAGGTTGGACCCACTG
>NW_008658604.1:14043-29853 GCF_000695815.1 Acanthisitta chloris | reverse complement strand
CATTAGGGAATCTCCAAACCTTTTAAAGTAGCTTGCAGAATTTTTTTCCTTCCTAGAAAGGAACAGTAGAAGCCTGGGTCACTGGAGACATAGCACAATTTTGTCGCACCAAAGCTCTTCCTAGAGACTTTAAGTTGGCAGCTCAGACTCTGAAAAGGGGAAGGATAAAACTCACAGTGTCCTAAAGGGCACAGAGAGCTTTCAAGGCAGTGACTTCTGTAGTGTCTGTGTTTCCACAGAGGTTTAGTTTGTTGGCATTTATTAACTTGCTTCAGGCAAAAATCCAGAATCTCTTTTTAGTCATCCTTTGAATCCAGCCTGCCAATATGCATAGAAACCAGATCCAGAGCCTGTTACAACTTATGGAAAGATTTGGATTAATCCTGTTGCTTCATCATTGTATTGGCATGTAAAGGAAGCTGTAAAAAGAAGTTTTGGATGTGGTTGTGTACACTTCCAGTCTTTGGTGGTCCAAGGAAGCATCAATACCCTGTATTGCTTTTCCTATGTGACACAATACCATGTAATCCCTAGACTACCAAATTGGCTGTGTTGTTTTAGTTTAGTTTTGGAAAACCATCAACTGTATTTTTCTTTCTTTCTTTTCATAGCTCAGTCCAAGAGCAGGGAGGCCATTAACATATGTAAATATACATGTTCAGAAAGTGCTCCTAGTGTTTTATATTCTTAGCTGCTTTGTTGGGGAAAAAGTAGCATTAGATCTTAGAATTAATCTGGTTTGTTGTAAAAGCAAAGACTGCAAAACGCAAGCAAACCAAAAGAACCCAAAAAGTGAAATTTAAATTAGAGATTAATAGGAAAATAAATTAACAGTGCAATTTTCTTCTGAATCTCTGTCCATGTTTTGTTGCCAAATGAAGCACAAGTCCTCCAGTGCTCTGCAAGGTTAGTAGTTCTGGTGTTTCCAGGTATCACATGCCTGCTGTGCTCCTGCTGCTCAAACTAGTCCAGCACATTGTCTCTGGCTGAGCCCAATCCATGATGTCAGATCCAGCAGAGAACCACCAGCACACACATGCTTTGGGGACTAAAACTCTGAGCTGAATCTAGTGGTTGGGTACAGTGATGCACTCATGACTTGTCTTTATAGTGACTATGGATATGAAAGGCACAGCAACAACCAGTGTATCCCAGCCTTCTGGTTCAGCCCATCCTCACTGTCCAAGGAGTGCAGCATTGGTCAGAACTACTGGAACAGCACTGGGTAAGTGAATCTTGCAATCTGTCTGGTTTTGATGGCTTTGCAGTAGATAAGAGAACCTGGATGATACTTTTTTGTCTGCATCCCATCTGGCTCTTTTCCAGTCTTGTTCACAAGGTAATGTTTGCAGCAGCATCTGTATGGAACATTGCCTCTTTCCTCAGAGACAGGGAGAAACACGTTAACGTAAGTGACATGTAGATATTGCATTGCTATCAAGTGATGTGAGATCCCTGGAGCCTAGACTTGGAGCTCCTCTTCACTGCAAAATTAAAACGTGCATCAAAAAGGTCTATCCAAGAGACAGCTGAACATTTACAAGGACAGGTTTTAGGTATTTCACATTGTTTTTTATTGAACCTCTTACTATCTTACAGTTCTTATTTATATCAGCTTCTAAGACGACTCAAATGAGTAATTTTTAGCTTCTTTTTTATTTTTAACTCTGCCATCTTCACTTTGCATATACAACACCTTGCATTTCAGACAAGCTATGTGTGCTGATTTCTCCTGGTTTTACCTAGAACAGATGGCAAGTGTTGGTTTATTATGGTAGTATCACTTTGCAAATGTTATTCTATCATACAGGAGATGCTGTGAAACTCTGGTTGCACTGGCTGGTGCAAAACTGCAATGTTCCTTTTCGGGCAGGGTAGGCTCTGTAGATTTTGCAGGGTTGCTTCTGGGTCATGGGTGGTGCCTGCTTGATTGTTATTGCATGGCTGTTTGTGACTGGTTGATGCAGGTGGCTTAATGAAGGGAGTCTGCTAGGAGTCTGGAGTCACTTCACTTCGGAGACACCGTTTCTGCCGAATGGTTGCTTTAAACATGGGATGTAATTACAGGAGCCCTGGCCAGTATGGCTGCTTGTAGCCTTCTTGACAGGGAGCAACCAGAAAATATTTGGGGTTTCTAGTTCCTTAACCAATCCTGTATTTTTACTGTGAAATTAATAGAAAGGGTTAATCCCCCTCAACAACACTGGGAATAGCCAAGTGTCTTGCTCCTTAGCTAACCTCTTCCAAGAAAAGCCAAGAGAAAAACCCATTCCTTGAATGATTTTAAAATTGAACTGGATGAAGCCCTTTGCAGGTCATTTCAAGTGCCTTCTAGCACAATAGAGGCAGACAAAAATGTAATAAAAAGCATAATTAAGAAGCTGGGATGCAGAGTGCAATCCTGCAGGCATGGGGATTTGGAGGAGTTCTCTGCCTTTTATCAAGGTAAAGTAATTCACTTCCACAATGTGTCTCTTCTCAGTGATGCTGCTGAGAATCTCTGGAGAATGTTGGCTTGGCTGTGGTTGATGGTTGGGTTGGCTTTCTCCCATTTAATAAAGCGTCAGGTTTCTTTGATTCTTTGATTCTTCCTTTCAATGAAGGAGTCATGCAGGAAGTTAGCCTTTGAAAAAACACATACATTAATTTAGAGAAACAAAACAAAAACAAAACAAAGGAACTTTTCCACCCACCATCTGAGCCCAGTCTTTTTTTTTGTTACTGTTCCCCAGGTACCGTAGGATTGTGTCTAACAACTGCACAGATGGCTTGAGAGAGAAGTACACGGCCAAGATGGAGAAATGTCCTGGAAAAGCACCTCGGGGACTGCACATCCTCACTACCGATGGAAAGCTGGTCATGGAGCAGGGACACAATGCCACCTTCATCATCCTCATGGAAGAGGTGTGTTGGTGGGCTCAGCAAACCTTTCTGTGTGGCAGGACTGGCATACTTTTCCTTCATTTGTCAAGTTCCTGAGAGGAAAATAGCAATCAAGTGAGATCAGGAAACGGTGAATAGTCCTGAGATTTATGAGAATTAATAACAAAGGGCTGTAGTTGAAATGCATAAGCAAATCATATTGGGTCACACCAAAGGAGTGTTTGACGGGTTATCTTGTCTAGCAGTGATGATGAAGTCAATGCTGAAGAAAGATAGATCTGGTCAAAAATTTATTTCCCCACTAGCATCTTGCCATCTCCAGTGAACTGCAGTTTATGGAGTTTGTGAGGCAGAAATGGTGTCTCTGTGCTTAATTAGTCTGTTTCTGGGATGAAAAGCTTTAGCTGAAGCTTTGTTGGGAAAGGTTGAGAACTGTGAGGAACATTTTTGGGCTCACAGGGAGCAGTGAGCATCAAAATGTTGAGGCACATCTGGTGATCTCTCTGAGTTAGGTAGACTTCTGTTTGGCAAACACATATGGTGCAGCCTGTGTCGCCAAGACTTGTGGCTCAATGGAGGGTTAGAGAGCTAAGGCAGGTGCTTAGTATGTATTCAGACAGACAGGAGGCTTTTTCAAATGATCTTGTGCCTCTTCTGCTCTATGATCTGATTTGGTGTTTAGAGTTACATGTGACTGCAGCACAAAACTTTCTACAGTGTTTGCAGCTGCTGCACTCTCTGATGGTTTCTGACTACCCGTGGAAGGTGTTGTTGGAGGTCCAAAAATTATTTTACCACAATGAATTACGTTACATCTGTTCTCTGGCTAAACTCACAACCTCACTTCTCTCATCTTTGGGTGTCTCAGGAGGGGGAGCCAGGGACTGAGGTGATGTTGGAGAACCACAAGTATGTTTTGTCATCTACTCTGTCCTGTGTATGTCATTTTGGGAAAGTACCTGGAGATAGCTGGGAGGTAGACCACCCAGAGACAGATGGAAAGACAGACATACACACTAGATTAAATTCTTATACAGTAACTAAGTATTTCATTGGGACCAAACTAATCTGACAGGGCCTCTTTACGTATTTCCTCAGAGTTTCATGCATGCGCTGCTTTTGTACAAAGGGGATTTCTTGTCTACTTGGCTGATTCTTTTATATTCTACAGACTTGACATGGTAAGACGATTTGTGTAGACACTATGAGTGGGAGTTCAGAAAAGAACAGATATAATCTAAAAATTAGGAATCTAGTAGTAATTTATTAAGGAACTCAAGCGGAACTGCTGCATACAAAGAATGATAAACAGATGGGGAAAAAGGCAGCAGTCAATGTAGCTGAAGTGTGGAGGCTTTACAAGGCTTAAGAGATTGAAGAGGCAGCTGAATAAATATGTGAGGGCATCCACTCTGTGTCCTTTGCCAAAAAATAATGATAGTTAGAAAAACATTTCATTGAAGCAATTTTCTTTCTAAGGGAAGCGGTTTTTCAAGAACATGTCTTCGTGGGTGAACAGCTTATTCCACAGAGAATTGTGTATTGAGTTTGTTTCTTAAAAGAATAGACATTTCAAGAAAAAGAAAAAGAACACTGAGATTTTGGACAAAGGTATTCCAGTCTTGTAGTGTGCACTTGAGAAGTATTGTCATCAAAGAATTGATTGCTAGCTGGAAGATATAATTTCTGTAGAAGTCTTAATTATTACCTACCTTGATGTCATACAGATTCATTCTTGACTTCCTCCACCTCCTCTGGTCATTCTGTTTGCTGGTGGGTTGTTTTGTACCTGTGTTTACACTTACTTTCTGAGCCAAACAGCAGCCTGACTAGCCCTCCTCTGGTGTGGTCTCCATTCAGCCTTCCAGTTCTTTCAGACTAACCCTGATGATCCATGAGTTTTTCCCCACTTTCTAGTACACCTGTTCAATGTATTTATGTGACTGACTTTTGTGCTGTCAATGGTAAATGAAGACTTTATCATAGTTAATAAAAAAGTTAATTCCTCAGGATTTACAGAATTAGCTTTAGTAGTATTGCTCACAGTGGTATTCAGAATACATGTGTGGCAATGACTGCTGCCAAAGAAATGCAGAATGACTGATGGTTTTTCTGAACACAGTATTTCAGGTGTGGCTTCACCAGTGTCAGGTACAGGGGAATGATCACTTCCCTAGTCCTGTTGGCCACACTATTCTTGATACAGGCCAAGATATTGGCCTTCTTGGCTACCTGGGCCCACCTAATCTAAACTATGCCATAGTTTTATGTAAACAATTTGTGAACTTCATTAGAAAAGAACAAAAATCATATATATATACACTCCATTCGTCTCTTCCCCGAAGCATATGTCAGGTGAAATAAAGCCCTCCTGAAATTAGTGGCAGTTTGGCTCTTAACTTCAGAAAGCAAAAATTTCAACCTGCCTCTACAACTCTTGCCTGTTCTGACTCTGCAGGTTTTTTTGTCACTTTGCTAGAATGGCTTCCAGACAAGAAAACTTTTCCAGGCTGGCCTTGATGATGAGATGACTTTGAAGGGCTGTTCCATGGCAATACTCCTCTCCACCATTCCACTACCCTTTGTCTGCTCACTGATTTCAGTACACAGAGCTCCAATCTTTGCGACAGCCCCCAGATTATTCCCTTTCAGTAGTTTATGGGGCTTAAAGCAATAAAATGTGCCTTTTGAATATATATGGAAAGCAATGATTTTTTCATTTTGAAATACCTCCACTTCATTTCTGTTTTAATTTATATTCATAAACTCCAGCATATCTGACATCATTGTGTGGGCCTACCATGCCTGTTTTAATATTTTATATAATGGATAAAGAGGTATAGAAAGGAGAAAGAAAACATGATTAGTGTGTTGGGCAGGCTTTGCATTGAAGACCCATCTCATAATTGGGTGGAAAGATCATCTGCTACTGTTAAGTCACAAAAAATCTGTTCCTGCTTCTCTACTTCAGACCTTCTCATTTCAGATAGAATCATATTGGAGAAGCAAGGAGGAAATAGAAAAGAGAATTGTAAGGCAAGGGAGATAAGCTGTCATGATTGGTGCAAGAGATTTTAGCCTGAGGTCACCAGTGATGAATCCAGCCCAGATCAAATTTTTATCCTCTATTCGGTGTCTTCCATATGAAATGAACTTGTGGTCTTAGTACATTCCCTTGAGAAGTGTTTTTGAAAGGTTTAACAAGCTGTGGGAGCCTTTCTATCAAATAACTGAATATCCCAAGAGTGTAATTTTCCTCCTGCTAGAGAATTCTTTAGAGTGACTTAAAAAACTCTCTGTTTAAAGGATGTTATTGACTACTTAACATTATAGATAGGTTTTAGTGTCACTACTGCTCTAGTCCTCTATGTTTTCTTTTTGGTTTATACTGGATTTTTACTTCCCTAGTAGGGCAGAGGTCAAAATGTTTCCCTGATCAAGTCAATAGCCAAAACTCCCCTTGCTCCTGTGGAATGGGAATGATGGAGCCAGGATGGAGAGAGATATAACATATATAATCAAATATCCATATTTCAAAAACTACATGCAATAATCCTGATTATATGGGTGTGTATCTGAAGACCCCAAGTCATAGTCAAGGCATAATCACATCTGAAAAATACCCTTCCTGCACAATGATTTGTTAGTGCAGACATAGCCTATGAAGAGGAGAAAGTCAGAGGGGCTGCTGTGACCCTGATTATCTACACAGGGGACCTGCATCACCATGGTTTGGCTTCTTGTATGTGATCCCTGGTTTCCATCCAAAAAGCAAGGTCATGTGCAGTTTCAGAACAGGAACAAGTAGCAGAGCACAGTAGCTGCTTGTATCAGTTCCACAATTGCCACTTATACAGGCTGATGGCAATTACCAATAAGATGGCAGCTCCCATGAGTCTGGAGTCAGTGAAAGGCAAAAAGTGAGACCTCTTGGCTGTAATGGATGTTGCTATCTCCACGTGAGCCTTTGTTGTGCACCTTTGGTCTCAGCAGCTGATTATGTGGGTTAGAACAGCCCAATAGCTATTTAATCCTGATTTAACGAACTCTTTTTCCAAGTCCCAGTGTGGTCAGAAGTCATGTTCCAAACTGGATCTGTGTTATGTATGAACGTGTTCAGACTGTACGAAAAATCACTGATGGATGTGAGGTTCGTAGTCAGAATTTAAGCTGCAAGCCACATGTTTTGCCATGTGCAGGTAAACTTGAAAACTACTACTCAGAGGAAAGCTGGTGCTGTCAGCATTAAAACTTTAGAGACTGTCACAGGTGTGGTTGTCCCAAGCAATCTTTTCCTTTTAATCTGCACAGTTTTTCTAGGAAGTCAGGGTTTAGTTTGTGCAATACATGGCCCAGGGGCCTTAGTGAAATCTGTGAGTTCAGTGGTCTTTTTCAGTGAGCCTGCTGGATGTAGTACCCTGCAGGATTTGAGCTGGCTGTGGAGGGATCAGAGGTACATCAGAACTGGCTATGAGTTACACAGTTGCTTCCCTCCCTTACGTCAGTATGTACTGGAACTGCACGTCAGCTGTGATCCTGACCCTGTGCATATACAGCTATAAGAGGGTTTATGAGATGGTTGTGAAATATTTCTGAATTTCCTATTATAAGAAAGGTAAATTTAGGAGCAGGGATTTTTCAAAAATTTATTTTAAACTTTCAAATTTCATCCTCAATATATCTATGGATTGATGTCAGTTTGGGGCTAGAACATCTCCAAAAGGTAGTGGTATCGTCTTGATCCATAGTGAATACAGTTGAGATCTTTCATGAAAGAAAATTACTTGGGACAATGCATCACATATATATGCAGAAAGCTAAAGCTACAGAGATTTAATATGAGTTCTAGTTTTATTTCAGTTTAGTGAAATCACTGCAGTGGGCTTTAGGTCTGTTTAAATTAGCCCTGTTTAGTGTTACCATTAGTCAGCTGGGGGCAAGTATAAAGTAAGACTCCAAGAAACTGAAATAACAGACACTTCTGCAGTTCAACTACAGCAGTTTAAAGCATGATTTAAATTAAAACAGTGCAACTGCTGCCTCTAGACAATACCTGCACTGCTGGAATCTCTTGTCTGTTGTTCCCTCCTTCATTTAATAACTGTCATTGTCAGTAATCCTAGAAGAGATTTTCTCATCATCTACTTCATTCTCCTGTGTATCCAAGCCCTATCTCTGTGTTGACTGACATAAGACAAAAAAAATCTGTCAGTCCTCAGTGTGGGACTCAACCTATATAAATTCAGCCATCCTGAAATGAGGTGTCTAGCTGAAACTAGTCTTCTAAACTCTCTATCATCAGGGTACAGGGATGGATATTTGCAGGAGATGATTCATGTCACTTGTCTCAGTTATCTTAGGATGGGCTGTTGGTCTGTTGCTGTCTTTTCTTTCTCTTTCACTGACTATGAAACCTGAAAACTAGCCTAGGCTAGACTCAGTGACTAGCTTCTGTGTTTTGGGAACATATGGGAGAGCCAATTAAACCATTGTCCTGTCTCCAGAATGTTCCCAATGCTCCCATGCTCATGTGGGAATTGCTCTCCCATTGACATCTAGCCTACCATCAGTATGGTACCACTCATCTCACTGCTTCTGATGGAGCTACTTGTTGGCCACCACCCATTCAACGAAAGACTTTGCAAATCCCTGGCCACTCCAGTGGCACGTAAGCCCCTACCATGCCTTGTATTTGATGATTTAAATATGGTCCCCTTGATATATGCACTCTGCCCTCCCAAAATCTCTAAACCCAAGATGGGAAATAACATCTTTTTATAGGTGTAAATGATCAACTATTCTAAACATTGCTTGTTTGTAACTACTGGTTGTAGATTTGAGTCTGGCCACTTTGGGGAATGACAGAACAAAGCTAGGCTTTTTTGGAAAAGTTTCAAAAGTGTCCATGCCAATGAAATGGAACTGAGAAGTGGGATGGAGGGTAATATAAATCCCCCTTATCAGCCCAGTTTCCTAATCAATCCTTCTCTGTTTCAGGGTGATCTCCAAAGGACAAACATTCAACTTGATTTTGGAGATGGCATTGCAGTATCCTATGCTAATTTCAGCCCTGTTGAGGATGGCATCCGGCATGTGTATAAGAGTGCTGGAATCTTCCAGGTTACAGCATATGCAGAGAACAGCCTGGGCTCTGACACTGCTGTCCTCTTCCTGCATGTGGTCTGTAAGTACTTACACCTTCTAGATTCCTTGGGTGAAAATCTGACCACTGAAAATCCCTGCAACTTCAGTGAGGCCTCAGAACACATGCAAACCTACATACACATGCAGCTCTCACTCTTCAAAAGGTTCAGACTGTTAGACACTCTTCTAACTTGTTAAGTAAACTTTTTTGAACGAAGAGAAAGGGAAGATTCTTTTAAAACAAGCATATTTGCAGTCCTCACAGACAGAGAGAAAAGTCTGGAAATGTTTCTTGGGCTTTCTGAAAGGGTCAGAGATGAAGCAGCATATGGAACAAAGTTCAAGTGTGTATTTTCAATATGTGTCTAATTCCAAGGGGTTAGACTACTAAATTTTGAGTCACTTATTCAGGATTTTGGAATCTACAGTGCTTATTAAATGAAATAAAAGCATTATGCTGAGCATACTTCCTGGGATGTGAATGTACTGAGTACTAATGTGCTGCTTTTCATATTTCATGTGTTTGACATTCAGTCCCTGACGTTTCCATCCTGTTTGGTAGATCAATGCAATTTTCCTCCAGTCAACCCATAAGAAAACTCAAAGAGCTCCCAGCTGACTTCTCAAAGTCACAGGAGAGAGCAGAGGGTGTGGAATGCAGGATGAGACCACGAAGAGCCCAGGTCTTTGTCTTACTCTCAGACTACTAGATCTTCTGGGCAGAGAGCTCCATCTGTGTTCAGATGTACCCCACCAGTTTTGAACATAATGATGTTCACAGACATGTCTGTCTTCCCTCTTAAACTGTCAGAATGTCTTCTACCCTGTCTGCCTTTTATGTGAGCTTTTCTGCTGGAAGGAAGCACATCAGAAATTTCCAAAACTCCAGAGCTTTTTTCTCCTTTTTAATTTCAAGCTCCCTGTGTGAAGGAATAAATGTTCCTTGAAGCTTTTATTATGCTCATAATTCCCTCAAAGTCAATCATGACTGCACTTAACAACCTGTTATTAGAGCATTAACTGCTTTTTCCTTCACCTTGGGCCATTAGTTGACAAAAGTGATGGTTACCTGGTAATAACAACCAGATTTGTATGGATTTTCTGATTTTTCTCATAGGAACTGCTTTTTCATGGTGAGGATTTTAAAGCAAAGTGCAACAAGGAGCAGTTCCTTGGCCTGATTGTGTTACTCCATCCTTTTCTTCATCCGCCTCTCAGATCTCTCCTTCGACTTTTATAGTGTTCTTAGGTGGCCAACTTATTAGCATTATCTCTAGGGAAATATTTTGCAAGCACTTTCATTCATGCTAATGCTGAAATAAGATGATAACTCGGTACTAGACTTTTAATACATTTTGATATACTAGTCAATATAGGAGGTTTGACCTTGAAGCTCAAATGTACAGACAAAAATGCCTGCTAATCATTCTTTTTATATGATCTGTCTGGTACTGGAATCCTGTGCTAGAAAAAAAAGCTCAGCAGCCTCAAGCAACAGTAGGGTTTTTTCTGTCCTGCAGTTTTATTACCAGGCAGTCAACTTTCCAGCTTTCTGAAATCTGCTGTCAAGCTTCTTATCTTGACATTTAAAGGAAGCAAACATATCAGTGATTTTCTTCTTACATGCACTGTCACAAAATATTTGGGAGAACCTGCTATTCTTGCAAGCCTAGAGTAATTTCTATGGTCAGAGTTCAGGAGTGACTTGCTGGTAGAGACCTTTTGGGAAAAGGGCAAAGAAAATGATCTGGTTTCAAGGAACCAAAAGCAAGAATAGCATCCCATTGTGCTTGGAACTGTATGTTCCATTTGTAAAAGAACAGCTCTTGCTCTCCAAAATCTTTTTAATCCAAGTAGGTGGAGGAGTGATTAATGTCCCCATTTTGTGCTTGAAGAGCTGAGAGGTAACACAAGAAGATTGTCTCAGTTCAATCACCAAATTTCCTGTTTCCCAGAATGAATGTCTTACTAAGAAAAAAAGAAGAATCTGGCTTCTTTCTTATTTCATCCTTTCCCTCTCACAGAGATAGTCTGTCAGTTTGCTGTGTTTTAAAGGTACTACCCAGAAACTAACACTATCTGATGGGCAGCAGTTATCAGCTGAAATTCAGTACCAGTGAAAACAAAAGATTAAACAAGAAGGAAAACAATGGAGATAGTAAGAGTTTTCAACAAACTAGCAAAAAAAACCCCAAAAGCCTCAGTATATTTTACACATTGTTTTGTTCTAGAGAGAAACTCTCTTAATTCTGAACATCATGCACTGGACTCATTCTGGCATTTGCATTTATTAGTTACAACTTCGCATTGGTACTTTGTTATTTTATAAGTCTTTCAGAAACAAGTGCTTCTGACAGTTAAATTCTTTGATTTGCCAATGCACACATCTTTCAAATAGTTCCTGACTTTTTACTAGTGGTAACTGACTTCCCCAAAGACTTCCCAAGGTCAGGCCAAAGTCAAAAATATACTAAGGAGTTCCAAAAATCATGAGTATTTGTTTTGGAGACCTTTTAAAAAACTACCAGAGGTATTTATTCAAGTCATAAATGCCTCTTATATAACCAGATCTTGGTTAAAATGATTTCCCCACAAATCTTAGTAGCTCAGTGGCTGTGTTTTCAAGAAAACACCTTCTTCCTCTCCTGTGTCCTGTCTCTCTAGCTTTCAGTAGTAGCTTCCCTATCTAGTGCAAAGCCTGTTCATTGTTACTCTGCAAAATGCACTTAAAAAAATTCTTCTAAACGCAGTGATGACCCTGTCTGAAATTGCTGGCTCCCCCAGAATTAAGAGGGTAAAAAAACTATGACTTTTTGCTTATTAATCTGATGTCTTTTTCTGTTGATTATTGACTGCTGAAAATCTTTTATTGCTAAACTACAGTCTCACTGCTGACATAGGACATTTGATTTATTTAAAGGAAAGATCCTTGCTGTTCATGACTGTGCAGGGAGAATTTAGCTCAATGTCTCTAATAATGAGCTCTCTCTTCCCACAGGTCCAGTGGAGCACGTCCATCTGAGTGTCCCTTTTGTGGCCATCAGAAATAAGGATGTCAACATTACTGCAGTAGTTTGGCCCAGCCAGGCAGGCACACTTACCTACTTCTGGTGGTTTGGCAACAGCACCAAGGTACAGACACTCTTTGCCTAAACTTTTCACACCAGACAGGGAACTCTCTCAGCCCAAATAAAAACTTGTTTCCTTTGTTCGTTTTGTGGTTTTTTTCCTTGTCTATAAGGGTTGTATTATCTGCACTTCAGTCTTTGTGAATTTATTTCCTCCTGTCTTGTGTTTAGGAGTCACTGCTTTTTTACATCTGGTTGTTATCAGCCCTACTGAGCTCGGAAGTCCACTGTTATTACCAGTGTTCACTTGCAACTTAACTGAACTGTTTACCACTATATATGGGATAATACTGGCTTTCAACACAGTGTTTTAAAACTGCTGGTGTTCAAATAACAATGGGGGTTTCCATTATGTACCAGTATGCAGTACATAATGCTGGATTCCAACACAACACTTTAAAACTGTTGGGGTTCAAATAAGCAGTTGTATCTAGAATTTCGAGCCAGAATAGTCTAGCTTGAATGAACCGTTTGTGTCCATCCATGATTATTGTTCACAGTCTTGAAGATATTGGAGAGGGAGATGAGACTTCTTTGTAGTGAATTTTCAAATGATGGGGACAAATTTAATATAAAGACCATTTTTATCAATAGTCAACGTAGGTGAAACTACAAGTTGATGCCATGCTTTCAAATGGAGAGAGAATTGCTTATTTGCTGCAGTTTTTATTGTAGGCTTTAGGAGCAAGACAGGCACTATTCTCCATTCTTACAGTTGTGAAATGTACAGCTGATAATTTTGCAGTGTAGTATCTGCTGTTATTTACTAAAGTAGTTTAAGTCACATCATTGTCTACATTTGCAATTGAAGGTGTGCAGTGAGGTGAGATCACAGCAAGAAGAAAAGGGGATATTACATGAAATACAGAACTTGAGTAGCAGGCACACAAGTATTCTGTTTTCTCTTTGACAAAGCTGCTTATGTTTTAACCTCTTACCCTAGCTACCAACAGTGGCAAGAGAGGGAAAATAAATGCAGTAAATGCTGTGGCTACTGGGATTTTACATCAAGTTAGGAAGCTTACTGTAAGAACTCCCTTATTTTTGTGGATGCATAATTGAGGCACTGGAAGAACTCGGGAACAAAATCCACATACGGTAACTTGGCAAGTTGCTGTGCCCTAACTGAGCTATGGCAACTACCCATATATACACATTTAGTCCATGACAAGTACCAGGTAATTCCACATAGTTTGTACTGCACTGAAATAGAGGGATGCAAAATGCCATTGCAGTTCAGATAGTTTTGGCTCAGTGCTCACACACTGACAGTGCTTAAAGTACATCTGAGTCAGGTTAGGTACTGGTAACTTGATCATCTGCTTAACCTCTCCAGTGCACCTAGGTATCAGAGTTTTCCTGCCATTGTTTTTGTCCTTTGTATAGAATTTGATTATGAATAAGGCCTTTAAAAAGATTTTTTAAAGTAGAAAGTAGTCAAGAAAATGTAGAGCAAAACAGAGGTGTTTGCTAAAGATTTCTATGCAGTTCTCGGAGTACTTGCATCTGTGTTGCAAATATGACCTGTTTTATCTTCTAGCTTAAATTTCACACCCATAGGCAACAGAATACAGGCAGCTACAGGTGTTTGGGATGGATGCTTTGGACATAGCTGCACATGGAGTAGCTAGCTCATCCTCTGATACCTTGGAGTGATTGTGCTCATTGCTAAAATATGGAATAGTAAACATAGTGCTACTTACCTGTGGCCAAATCTAGGAACCAGTGAGCCTTTCATTCTTTGCAAAACATGATCTCCAGCTATCTCATGAAATGCATTTCAACTCCGATGGAAATATGGCAAAGGATATAGAGACAACAGCATCAGCGACCTTTTGTTCAGGACAAGTCTGCATCACATCAAAATTTATTCTGGGATGTTTAATGTACATGTCAGATCCTTCTCTGTGCCCACTCATGAGCTAACTGTGGTGTTCTGAGTAGAGGTGGAAGATGGAGGCACTGATCTGTGTGTGAATTAAAGAATGAGGTGTGTAGCATTGTGTGTGGCAGCTGGTATTGTTAGATGATATATTCTAGTTCCATGCTGAGGGATTGCAACTTCTTTCTCTGTTCAGTCCATAGCCATCCCAGGAAGAGCCTGGGATATGTCTTGTGTCACTGTGCAGTCTCACTAAGGTACTCTGTGCTGCTGCACAGGCGAGTGTTGTCTTAGACTCCAGTGATCTGGCTGAGGCTCTTCTGCTGCTCTCCCCACCCTGCTGGAACCCTTGGACTGAATTTCTACTGCACTGATTTTTGCAGTATACCCAAAGGCTAATTTGCTTGGATTAACACAGGTCCAGTTTAATAAATGTATCCAGCTGTCTAATAGGTTTGAGGAAATGAACCTTAAACTACTTGATTTAATTTAGAATTAGTTTCCAGGTCTTGGTGCTTGAATTAGAATTAAGGAGTTGGCTGAATGTTAAAACTCCATGATGGAGGTGAAATCATCCATGATAATGGAATGTCCAGCATACACACATACAAAAAGGAAAAATTGTAATTTTAAAGGCCAGATTGGTTCCTCTTATCTGCTTTTGCACAGAACCACAGCCTGTAACTTCTAGTACAGTTACTAATATCACTGCAGTTTGATACAGGCCCAGGATGTGTGTATATCTAAGTAAAAGCTAGCTAGGCCTCCAGGGCTGGCACAAGCTGGCACCCTTGGTCTATGAGCCTCTTGTGATCAGATGTGTTTCAGGTTTTTTTACTAATGTTTCAGCTCATGGATGAGGGGCTCAAAGGAAAGTGTCATTCTGCAGAGAGAGAAATGTGTTTGTCAGTCTGGTCTATGCCATGGTAAATTTTGATTTGGATATGAAAATGGCATATGTGACCACTGCTGTGATGTACACTCAGGTTAGTTGTCTGATGGGATAAAGGGTGAGAACTGAAAGGTGAATGTTTAGAGGTTGTCCTCTGGAATCAAATTGGCATTGTACTGGAGGGACAATAGCAATGGTACAATGGCTTTATGTGTTCTCTTAGACCTCTATGTGCTTCTGCAATGGAAATTAGTATCACTATTTCCATTTTAATGGTTTAATCTAAACCAAGACTTTTGTCTGTAGACCAGCTATCAGATCAGTGGCACTGTAAGTGCTGAATCTTTGATTTTCAGTTGTGGTGGGTTGATCCTGTCTGGACACCAGGTGCTCACCAAAGCCACTCCGTCACTCCCCTCCTCAAATGAACAGGAGACATAAAATACACCAAAATCAGATCACAATAAGGATAGAGAAAGATTACTGATTACTATTACAGGCAATACAGCCTTGACTTGGTGAAATTAGTGTAATTTATTACCAGTCAAATCACAGTACAATGATAAGAAATAAAGCCAAATCTTAAAACACCTTCCCCCATCCCTCCCTTCTTCCTGGGCTCAGTTTAACTCCTGAATTCCCTACCTCCTCCCACCCCAGTGGTGCAAGGAGACAGGGAATGGGGGTTGTGGTCAGATCATCACACTTTGTCTCTGCTGCTCCTTCCTCCTCAGGGGGAGGATTCTTCACACTTTTTCCCTGCTTATGGAAGGAGGTCCTTCCCATAGGAGACATTTCTCCATGAATTTGTCCAATGTGAGCCCTTCTCATGAACTGTAGTTCTTCATGAACTGCTCCAGCAGGTGTCCCTTCCACAGCCA
>NW_008658604.1:10906-14022 GCF_000695815.1 Acanthisitta chloris | reverse complement strand
AGGAATTTTGCCATGCTTTCAGCCTGGATAGCATGTGTTTCTTGTTCATGACTGAACCAAGCTTACAGGCTCAAAACAGGGGCATTGCAATGCTGGATGTCATCAGTCTAACCTGAACAGTGTTGCACTGTGATAGATAAATGGATTTGTGCTCATAAAAGCAAAGGCTGGCCCTGAATCTGAGCAATACTGATTGTTTGAAGACGCATCTGCATCTGTGGCTTATGTTCAATTTGAGCTGGACCCTGTACTTTGTACAGCTGAGAAAGCAACAGTGCTGGGTGTGCCTGTGTGTTTGTGTGTGCAACAATGCATTCTGCAGCACTAATTCTGCAATTGCTGATGGTGCTTTACTGAGGGGTTCATAGCATAATGGGTTGCAGGTCAGTGGAATAATATTTCAGGAAGCATTTACTGAAGTGAGAGAAACCTCTGCCTCTGGGACATTTTTCACAGGGTGGTGTTTAGGCCTTAGCAGGACATGGAAGCTCATAGCACCATGATTGTATCGAGGAGGAAGGACATTGTTGTCTGGTAGATCAGCCAAGTGCATGTTGTGATCCTGAGTTAATCTCACCCTGATTTTGACACTGCCATCTGTGTTTGCCTCTTACAGCCCCTCATCACCTTGGAGAGCAGCATCTCTTACATGTTCACCGTGGAGGGGATGAACACTGTCACTGTACAAGTTGCTGGGGGCAACAGCCTCATCCAAGACACCAGGGAGATCGCAGTGCATGGTATCCTCAGCCTTTTATAATCACATCTCAGGGAGGTGAAGGACAAACTGTTGCTGCTGATCCAAAATGTACTCTAGGAACTCACTAGTGTCTGGGGGAACCTCTGAAGACAAACCTCTGAAGACAAAGTAGCTCAGATGTGTCATGATGACAAAATACAGAAGTGAATAGGATGGGGCAGCTAGCCAAATTTGTAAGCCTAGCACTAGGAAAGTGGCTGATGTCTCCTTTGTCTGTTGGTCTGCCTGTACACCCAGACAGGGAACTCCAAAAATAAAAAAGTGCTTAGAGCTGTAACCAGTTTGCCTTCCTTCAGCTACCCAGCTGTGGAAAGAAATAGTCAGAGTGCAACATTAAGGTGATCTGAACATGACTGATGTCTCTCTCTACCAGTGTCTGTATAAATGGGAGGGTATTTGGAGGGGTCTGGAAAACAGGGGACAGAAATGACTCTGTAGTTGGTATTTCTGCCCATCTTCCTTGTCACAGCGCAACTTCTATTTTTGAGGGTGCCCACTGGGCTTCTCTGTGAGAAACGTTTGGTATGTTCTCACCATATCTGCATGTCACGGGCTCCAAAAAACACCCTTTGGAAGACGACATAGCTGACCCTGTTTGGGGCTTGATAAATCCTGAGTGAGAGGGTTCTCAGCAGCTTTAGCCAGGAATAATTTCCACCTGGAGCTAGTCTTCATTTTCCTTATCCAGTTATTGGCATCCAGCATTTGAGGACAAGATTTTCCTTGGACAGCAAGTTTTATTGAGAGACTTGGGCTTCAAATACCATGTTATTTTGAAGTCCAGCACTGTGTAGTTGAATTATGTGTGTCTTGTTTCAGTAATTAAATATAAATACATATCCTGCTGTATGCTCAGATTTAACAACCAGCTAAATAGATATTTATTGATTGTCTGGCCATGAAATGCAGTGGGTCTTAATAATTTGTTAATATGATTTAGTAATACCCAAACTTGTAATTAGCAAATGTAAGTAACCTTCTAGTTCATAATTCTGAGCATTGCAAACTGCAGTGTTTCCTTCTGGGAAATTTGTATCTTTTCACTAGTTTCAGGAATAAACCTGAATCAAGCATATCTAAGAGGGATCCCCACAGGTGATCTTGATCTTTGGTCCTAGTAGGTCCTACAAAGCACTCCTCACTGTTTTTAAACACCTTGGAAGAAATGTTGCTGTTCTGTTTAAAAGGTCCAAAGCTTTGGTCTTTATCACAAAGAGAAATTGATCCAGTTGGAATGTTTGAATAGTCCTATGCAGCACTGCGCTACAGACTGGCCTGATCTAAGGAAGGAGTCCCTCCAGCCCCTCAGTCTGGTGATAAATTCAAGCCAGAGTATATAAACAAGTGACACCTTTAGTAAACATGCACTCTGCTAAATTTGTATCCTAATCTGTGTCCTGTGTTGAGTGATTGTAGCTCTAGACAGGAAGGCATGGATTTCTGGTGTTATCAGTGAAGGAGATTTATTCATGATTTTCTTAAATTGTGATTAACAGAGAAGAATTTGCTCAAAAAATAATTTGGACATGGTTCTGAGGGTTCAAAAGTCGAAGATTTTCTATATCAGGCTCTGAGTTAAACCTTCAGAACTTGAGAGAGTTTCCTTGCTCTCTGATGCTTGTTTTATTTAAAAATATAGTGTCCCATCTAAAAAGAAAGAACAGATCTTGCAAAAGATGCTAGATAAATGCTGTGCTGGCACATCTCTGCTATTCTGTGGATTTCCTCATTTATGCTCTTGCTGCTTTATCTTGATCTAAAACTGGTGCCTTCTTACAAATGATTAATGGTGCTTACTTGAAGTGGCTAAACGTCAGTTTCTTCAAGGTGAGGTACAGCACGTCTCCAAGAACAGAAAGGAGAGTCTTCTACCCTAAGAACTCATATCTGAGTGTGATTCCCATCCGGGATCTGTAACTCCTACTGACCCAAATCCATTCTGCACAGCTGTCATAAGGATTCCAGGCTTGGTCTCTGGTGACACCAGAGGGAAGAGTTGGAATTGGAGAAAAATTTAAATTGTCTGTATTTGAAATCTATGAAGTTTTCCTTCCTCCGAGCAATCAGTCAATTGGGAAGTAATTTCAAAGTGTGAATAGCCGTTGCTTGATTAGCCAGTCATTAGCACCACTGGGTTCTGCTTTGTTGGCGTATTAACCACTCACAGCTTCCCTCCAGGAGGGCAAACAGATAATACGCTTTGAAAACATTACTTACAGCAAGTATTTGCTCTGCAGAGAACAGTGCATGCCATTGTACAGACCTTCCAAATTACAGCCAGATGCTGCCTTATTTACTGGTCAGCTTCCTTGTAGGCAGAATGAGTGGCAAAACTTCAGAGCCCAGAGGCATCATG